>NC_092862.1:44428782-44708713 GCF_032062135.1 Pyxicephalus adspersus | reverse complement strand
GCAATGAAATGAACAACTGCATGAAAATGACAATAATGAGGATTACAAAGTCACATCAATGCATAACATCCAAGCACTTGATGACACGCGTAAACCGCGATCGATGGCCGCGCGTACTTTCGCGCTTCAAGCGAGCGCGGATTTTATTGATGAATCAGGGGCAATGCAGTGTAAATATACTATTTGCACCATTTGAGCAGAACTGTCAACACAATATAATGCACAACATATGGCTATAATATGTAATGTTGAAATGTAATCTGTACATCCACGCATATTTTATTAAAAAAAATTACATAACACTATATTAAAGGAACACATATATGGATGTGCAGCAACTATTTTTATTGCTGAATATACTACTATATAGTAAATACTTATCATATGGCCTATGTACAAAATATTTAAAGCACATATCATGTGGATGTGTGTATTATACTTGCATATATAGGTTTCTTATGATGTGGTTTATGGGACATAACTGTTTTGATAATCAAGCACAGATGATTATCTTTGTCTATGTTGTGTAACAAAATATTCTATTTTACATGATATAACCATGAAACAATGTTCTTTTCTGATCAGACTCACAGAATGGTATTTCTTTGCATGTATAGATAAAGATGCATAGGTATACTGCATGCATGAAATGTGTGTGTTAAAGAAGGTACTGTGAAGTATACATACATATACTGCCTTCTCCCAGGTAGCTGCCAGAAGTCTTTGTGCTTATAGTTCTGCAGTATAACCCCATGAAAACACTTGTAGGAAGTTTTGTACAAACAGAGGAAACTCAGAGACCTTTCTGGGGAAACCTGCAACTAGCCTTTGATGGCTGCTTATGATAAAACCTGGGAAAATATAAAATCTTATTGTTGTCCCTGGGATATTGTGTGTACCCTTAACCACTGTACATATATCAATAATTTCTTGTGCTTATTTTTAAGGTTGGCTTTGTCTTTCTCTGCGATAAAATAACAATGTTTTTGCTGAGGTTACGCTTATTGTGCATACACAGAAAGCCAAATGCTTTTTGTTCTGATTTACAGAGAGTGAAAGTACATAAATCAAAGATCAGTACCAACAGAATTAAAGAAATATTACAGTATGGAAATAATTGGAAAATAATTACTTCTATTAAAAAAATTTGGATATTGGTTTTGGATTGTATTAGATTTTTTATTGTATTGGATTCTTGAACTGGATAATATAGATAATAGTCTGAAATTGTGAGACAAAACTATTTTAGACTCTCTAAAAAGTGTTGTGACTTGTCCCCCCACATCATGTTTAGTCTCAGCAACAGAGAAAGAAATTTAGCAGAAGAAAGAGAATATATCATGGAAGTACATATTTGTGTAACTGCTCATTGAAGTGGCATCTAACACATTTTATGTTTTGTGCATGTGCCTGACTGTTAGAGACATGGAACTACACAAACCCTATAATACCTAATTATGAAAATGCACTATAAAGGACATATTCACGTTAGTATGTTTTACATACTTAAGGCTTATTTTTTCTTTTTTGTCAGCCAGGTTTCTTCTTGTTCAGTTTTCCTTTGTACCAGATATTATAAATCAGACTTCAATGGTAGTAGTAACTTCTGCAATTATTTAGATAAAATAATATGTACCATTAAAATGATCTTGTATGACTGCATGCATAAGGGCTTTATGTTGTGGTAACATGGACAGAATTTATATTTTGTATTTTAAAAAACAACAACATTTTCAAAAACTATATACATTACCTACATCATAACTAATGGAAAAATAATCATGCAGTGAGGCAGCTGCTGCACTTCGTAACTTAAATGCTCATTTATGTATAAGGTACTTCTACCCACTTTATGACTTCTCTTCTAGGTGAATGGTTCAGCCACAGGCGCACCGTGTAGTGGTCACAGGTAATGGCATAATGCCCGACAATACAGAACCAGGACTAGTAGTTGGGGGAGCGAGGGGTAGGGTAAGAAGAAATTCTCCCTACACTAAAAGGATTAACAACACAAAACTGGGGCCATTTCTTCCCTGAAGCTTTCATGTCCTATGCTGACAATACTTAAGTAACTTGACAATAGTATGAATGTACAAAAAAGTTTTTTTTAATCTTGCAGCCCTGTTTCCAACTTTTAAAGTGCATGTAACAAAACATTTGCAGTACATTTATGCAATACATGGACATTTTTCTATGTACATACTTATTTCCAGTCACTGACAACTCGGTGCCTCTATTAAGCTAAAACTGCAATAAAATTTTTAAACTACAGAACCTTCCCTCACTACCAGGTGTACAGGACACTGGACAGCTCAGATTTCCTGACATAAATAACAAAATGCATTCAAATTTACATTTCAAAAAGTAAAATTGAGTAAATAAAAGGTGTTCCTTTTTAGAGCTTACTATTACTTTACAATGGAAACAAAGTCTTAAAGTTTATAACTATATATATTTCTTCCTTACTATTCTTAGATATGATAGCTGCTTTTAGCAATTACAGAAACAACCCGGTTGATTTTACTGTAAATTCAGTGTCCTTGACATTTTGCAGCATAAACAATGATTAGACAATGATGAATCTGTTCTGTAAACTACTAGTCCCATAATTCCAATATGTGTGACAACCATGGCTTCTTCCAATGATATTATGGAGACGTGAATGTAGACACAAAGGCACATGAAATGTGTTATTTACAGCATTACCAGGTGAAATGGTGAAATAGAGCCAGAAAAAAAGAACTGATGGTAATAAAAGGACTGAATATATTAAAATTCTACCTGCCACCTACTATCTTCTTCCTACCTGCCACCAATGTTTTTATTGAATGTATACAGAACCACACATGGGGAGCAAGGTGTATGTTCTCCACATGCCTATGGTACCAGAATGGAATAATTGCCATGCACATATGTAGGAGTCATGTCACCCCTGTATCTAGCTTTTCACATATGGCTTTTCTATTTTGCCTCCATTGGGAATTAGTTAACTGCCACTTAGAATTAATTAAACGTTGTGCACACATGCAGAAATTATGTCCCCCCCCCCCCCCGCCTGGTCATTGAAGGTGGAAGACATTGAAAGGTGGAAGATGTTGAACCTGGAAGACTAGGTGGAGATGTCACCATCAGTGAAAAGACAGATGGTGGCTATCACTGCACTGGATAGGTAAATCTTCTATAATGTGCAAGCTAGCAGTTTTACACTTTTTGAATTTAGTCCTCTCCGCAGTCTGCTAATTTTCCACTAGATGGAGCACTATGAAAGCATACAGCAAATATTTATTTTCCTATAGGTAAATGTGTGCCTAAAATATGAATATAGGGAAAGGCAGGGTAAAGTCACTATTAGTTTATCAGTTTTATTACTTTATCTGGTTGCACATTTTAAAAATGTCTCCTGGGCCTTTTTTTCTGCTTCTGGTCTACGTTTGTGTAAAATGGGAGTAACTAGGAATGTGCAAATGATGCCTATAAAGTTATTAACATGTTGTAATATTCATATGTTAGATAGAACTTAGAGTTTTTCAATCAAGTTTTTGCTCCTAGGGGGACTACTTGAATACATTTTCAAGATCGTTCATTCTAGCCTCTGAGCCGCATTTAAGATTGCAGAAAAAACAATATGTAAAGGCAGGAGCACATTTTTTATTGATTACACATATTTTATCATAGTGATCACAAAATATTAAGGTAATTGTGTTTAAATGGCAAATAGAACATTCAATTAAAAGAAGTGGCTGCCTTGCTTTGCCTGTAGTTAATGCACACCTCTAAATAAATGCAGTGCAATGCAAAGCAAGTAAAAAACAGCCTCTGAACTGCCATGTAAACCACTTAATGGAAATTAGTGGGACTTTTTGGACCTACCTGAGGCATGTGGACACCTACCCTTATCCTAAAAATGATGTCTTTGTATTCAAAGATGATAAGAGACAACTATGTTAAAAAAAATACACTCAGGTGTGATGAAGCAGTTATAATATACCACTAAAATGTACAGTATATATTTATACTTTTCATATGTCAGTGAAACTGTTATTCACAAAGGAATATTATTTTTTATTAATATTATTATATCATTTTTAGTCTATAAAAGAGATTTGATTGAATAATAAAAAAAAACAGTTTTATCCAAGTCTTTTTTGTGCCTCTGGCTTCTTTGACCACATTGGTAACCCACACGTTTTGAATTAAGTGTGGTTTGTGAATACAACTTTATGACAAATAATGGAAGGAGGTCCTCATCTCTATCATAAAAAACAAGCTTATAATAAATATAAAGCCAAAATAGAAATTGTTTTCCAAAATTATTCACATATATTGATTTATGGTCTGACGATCAGAAGAGGAAGGGGGAATGTTACACCAACCTAAAAACTTGAGCAACATTAAAAAATGATGCTGTTTCTGACCTCTTGAATTAAAAGACCCTTGGCACTAGAATTGGTCAGGAGTCTAGTGGGCCACCTGTCCCAGTCAGTCCACATTAGCTGCTCCTTTTGCCTACATGATTAAGGAAGTCTTTCTGATTGGTGTGTCTTAAAGCAAACCTGGCTGGAGAAAGTTAATGATATTGCATCTGCATCTGATGAATCTACATTACTTCTTCAGATATTACATGTTTTTGACAGCTTTAATATTGCTGTAAAGTCATATATGTCATCCCATATGCTCATGAAATAACCTATTCAAATACCACCCCTTAGCAAAAACCTCTTTGGTTCCTATGCAGTGAGCCTTTTTATCTACCTATAGTTCAGCAAAGTAGAAAGTCTTCTGGACACACACCACTGAATCCATTAATATAAATGGCACCCCATGATGATTGTGCTGGTTGTTAATGGAGCTGATCCACACTAGGTTGTTGGTTGCTGTGTGAAGGTAGATCTTATCAGGTGATGTCACATTAGTTAGGTACACCCTGATGAAGGGTGTTCACTATTGAAAGGTGTTGGCAGGTGATATATGCTGCAATAACAGTTAATACAAAGAAATTATAAAATGGTATAGCAGTGTGAGACTGAAAGACTTGCCGTAAGTCGTTGTTGGGCTACAAAGTTTCCAATGGAGAGAATAAAATGTTTATTGAAAACTATTGTATTTGTTTTAATCTAAATTTAATACATTTAAAGCTCATATACTTCACAAGGCCAATGTGATCAGGTGTTCCCATCATTATGACTAGTTTACTTTTTAGACGAAAACAAATGTATGAGTGTAATGGAGTCTTCCTTCCACAACTCAAAAACATGCAGTTAAGCTAATCGGCTTCATCCAAAAACTGGCTTTTTACTGTGTTGATGATGAATAATTATGTTAGGAATGATGGCTAGTGACGTGACTATGGACTTTGAAAAGTGATGCCTAATATGTCTGCTTTATATAGATATAATATAATAATAATGAATAGTGAGTGTACAGTGCAAATATCAGTCCCCTTGTATCCATCATTTCAACATAGTATTCATATTTGGTTTTTCCATGATGTAAAAATTACATATAGAGAACATATATAATGCAGATATATAATACGGAGCATAATTAATTTCTTGTTCTTATGATATTGGACCTGCTGACAAGTTGTGGTCAACATCATAGGTGACGGAGACTAGCAATGACTGAATTGCCAACATTTGCCCATCCCTGGCTTACACAGTTTTTTTTCCTCCAGTGGGAGTGATCCCTTGTGGAATGCATTCTGCTCGTAGAGGCTTGCCACTGATGCTACTAAAACAAACCAGGAAGACAAAAATTACATCAAGTCTTCACTTGCTCTCAGTACAGGGTGCGCTGGCAACTGTTGTCATCAGCCTCGTGGCAGTATTTTTTCTGATGTGTCTGGTGTAATACATTAAAGTGCAAAGCTTGTTAATCAGGGAGGAGACGGGGGCTTAACTGACAATATGAATAATGTACTTTCTCCAAACTGTTGTGAGTGCATTGTTTGTTTTTGGTAGAAGATGTGAATTTTAACATACCTGAGCTTACATAACTATTCAAGCAAAAGAGGGAAACAATAGGATTGCTGATTGAAAATAAACGTACATGAGGGGGTTTGGTGTCCTGTTAACTCTAAAGAATAAATTAGTATAACATACATTTGTGTGTATCAAATGGTTGTGTTATTACCAAACCAGTTGTGCAGGCAAAGCAAATATATTTCATGAATTAGTCATTATTAATGTGCATATGTAAGACAAAGTCCAGCCTGTATCTGATTCTTTTCTTTCAAAATCCTTCTATTTGCATTTCTGGCTCTGGTCCCAACAGCACCCTAGCCCAAATTTGGTGGTTTTGTGCTAGTGGCTAATGTATCTTTAAGTAAACTACTATAGTTTTAGACTTTACTCAGATACCCTTTACTGAAACATCCGGTTAACTTGTTTTATGACATTAAATCATTTTACCCACAAGTTTAATATAGCCATAAACTGCTTGTTACCTTGTAGGTCAGCAGCAAAATTAGCATAGTATTGGAACACTACTGTGGCTATTTGTTGTAATAAAGTGTGGTGATTATTGATTCATATGCAGAATGATGTAAGGTTGGTAGTGGTGTACCCCAGGACTCTTACACTTTAATGTAGAGGTATGCACTTGGAGGCTAAGAACATGCATGCTTCATATAGTCTTGGGGAAATATACCTTCAAAATTATTTACGCACTTACTAATGCAAAGTATATAACTGTGTTTTAAACTTTTTTTTTTTTATTGTTGATGAAATATTGCTTCAAATCTAAAAATGTTTTTTTCTAACACCTTGTTCTTTTTTTTTTTTCAAGAATTTTTCTTTATTAAAGGATATAAAAATACAAAATTGTAGTAGCAAATAAAAAAGCATAAACTTAAGAAAATTGCACATATCCATCTTTGACTTAAGAAAAGAAAAAAAGACACCAATAAGGTGATTATATAGAACAAGACAGTCAGAAGGAGAAGAAGAGCAGAATAGGAAAAATAGAAAATAGGAAGAAAGTTAAGAAGAAAGAAAGTACAAAATACAAAAACAAAAACAAACACGAACACAAACATATACCAGCCATTATTAAACCTTAATAAAATACATATCCGATGTCTGAGTAAAAAAAAGAAAAAGGAATATCTTTAATACAGCAATACCTCTTGCCATATTCATCCATAACTCTAAAACAGTTTTGAAATTTAAAGAAAAATATTCACAACACACTTCTTGTGAGTAGACCATACTGCCCAATTTTTAAGAAATTGTTTAAACCGATTTTGAGACAAAGCGAATATTCGTTCATAAAAACATTGATCATTAATCATAAAAACATGATCATAAAAACAACGTGATCATTAATATCTTTTACATCCTTGGTCATCGTGGGTACATGCAGACATTTCCACTTACATAATATAGGCAATTTGGCATTCATGTAGAACATGAATAACAACTGATCTAGCTGGCATAGGAATTACATCCAAACCTAAGTGTAAAATCGCTAACTCAGGACTAGGTTGAATATGGGTACCTGAAATCTCAGAGACCAAAGTAAAAACTTGGTTCCAGAAGGATCGGACTGAAATACAATACCATAAAAAATGGTGTAATGAACCAAGACCACCACATTCTCTCCAACAAAAATTTGTGCCAGAGTTTGAGAAATTTGCCAGCCTGACCGGAGTCAGATACCAATGATTCACCACTTTCTGGTACATATCCCAGTGGTCTGCACATTTAGTAACTTGATAGGTTGTATTTAATGCGGCTTGCCAAGAGCTATCCGGGATAGTAAGATTAAGTGCTTTTTCCCACTTTTGCATCGCTGAAGACTTCTGAAATCCCAGGTTGGAGCTAAGTAGCCGATAAAATTTAGAAATTCCTTTATTCCCTAAAGCCAAATTATTGAAATAAAAGAAAATAGAATTATCCATAGGGAGTATATCCGATAAATCCAGGGTCAACAAACAGTGCCAAATTCTCATATAAGTGAAAAATTCCGTAGATGTCAAATTATAGATCTTTTGCAGAGACTAAAAAGTTTTACATTTTTAAAAAAAATATAAATCTTTAAGTTTAGTAACTTCAAAGTTATACCAAGAAGAGAGACTTAAATGAGGAATAAATACCTCCTGTTCTGCCTCTCCAGTCTAAGCACTACAATGTGATCTCGATAACTTACAGTTGTGATGAGATGGCTATAACTGCAGTCTTAGGTGAATTGCTGACAGTGACTCAATCCAAAGGACACCTTGTAGATCTTGAAGAAGTTTATTCCAAACTGTGCAGATCATACACCGATGAACAGATGGATAGGTCAAAAAATCATGCTGTGGTAGCTAACAGTAGCATGCAACTGAGATGAGAGTGGATGAAAGAATGAAGAAGAGGGGAGGAGACAAGAGACTAAGCAGAAGCTAGGGGAAGAGAGAAGGGACACACATAATGAAAGGCAAACCATGCATGTGTAACATGACACCTCCAAAATCCTCAAATCTGGGGTAAGTAGCATAGTTGACTGCATACTTGAGTCATAGATCAAATATTTACCCCAAATTTGAAGAGTAGCTTGAATAGTAGGGTAATCATTAGGAGGCACGCGAAACCACATTTTTTTTGCTAGTAACAGCCATTGAAAACAAGAATAGTTGAGAAATGACAATTCCATCTCTACCCATATTTTGCTAATATCCTTAATCCACCAGTGTTTAATTTGAGCCATAAGGGAGGCAGTATAGTAATACTGAATACTGGGAAGTCCCATGCCTCCAAATCTCCTCTCCTTAATCATACTCGAATAATTACAGCGTGGTTTTTTGTTGAACCAAACATATGCAGAAAGATATTTTTGCGCTTGAGCAAAAAATCTAGCAGACACTGGAATACAGACTGTCCGAAATATATACAAAAATTTTGGTAAGAGGAATATCTTAAATGCTGCGATTCTACCAACTATAGAAAATTCTTGTTTTTGGAGAGATAGCAACTCAGCCTGCATAGATAGCAAAAGCTTCCTATAGTTACATTCATACAGGGATGTGGTATGAGCTGGCAAGATTATACCCAAAAATGAGATAGATGTCATCTCCCATAAAAAAGGGAACTTAATACGCAATTGGTCCACAATACCTTTAGGTATATTTAATGGTAGAATATGTGACTTGGACATATTAAGTTTATAGTAAGAAGCTTTACTATATTGATCAATAATATCCAAGACCATAGTCAGGGATATCGAAGGTTGTGTCAATATTAGCATGATATCATCCGCAAATAAACTGATTTTATGCTCACTGCCTGCTACCAATATACCACGGATCATCGCCTCCAGCCGTATCTTTTCTACCAAAGGTTCAACTAATAAAGTGAAAATATTAGGTGATAGCGAACAAGCTTGTTGCGTACCATTTGTAATGTCAAAACTAGAGGAGAGGGCACCAGATGTAAACACCCTAGCACTGGGAGTAGAGTATAGAGATAAAATAGCCAATTTGATCCAACCTGATAAGCCAAATTTGTCCAACACCGAAGATCAATAGCCCCAATGCACCCTGTCAAATGCCTTCTCAGCATCTAAAGAGAACAGCAGAGAAGGACATTTGTGCAGCTCCGCAAATCGCAAGATATTAATCAGTCTTCTACTACCATCAGGAGCTTGTCTGTTCTTTACGAAGCCTACCTGATCAGGGTGAACTATATCTGGAATAATCAAAGCTAACCTGAGTGCCAAAATTTTATATATATCTTAACATCAGAATTAAGAAGCGAAATTGGCCTGTATTGGTTGGGAACTGTATGGTCCTTCCCTTCCTTGGGGATTGTAACAATCACTGCTTGAAGCATTTCCTTTGGAAACATTCCACACTCAGCTGCCTTATGAAATACTTGAACTAAATATGGTGAGAGTTGCACCTTAAAGACTTTGTAATACTCATTAGGAAATCCATCATTTCCCGGAGTTTTATGATTTGGTAAAGAACTGATAGTCTTATCTATTTCAGCTGTCGTAAAGGACGCAGAGAGGTATTGCAATTGTGCTGCTGTGACCGAATTTAAAGAGATGGAATCCAAAAACTTAGATAATAGATACATCAGTCGGCTGGAACTATCATCCTTTAGATTATAAAGACTCTTATAGTAATTACAAAAAGCTTCCGCTATTCCCTGAGGGCTATAAGAATATTTATTAGTGACAGGGTCTAGATAGAAGATAGAAAAAATATTAGATTTGGTTCTTCTAATTTTAATTTTCTTGGCCAAATATTCCCCCGGTTTATTACCTAAAGAATATTGAGTGGCTTTCAATTTCCTAATTTATGCACCATATTTAAAAAGCAAGAGAGATTTAAGTTGCATCCTATTTCCAGAGAGCGCAGCTGTTAATTTCGAGAAGGAGACTGTTTATTAAGAGTCGCCATATCATTAATAGATTGTAGCAAGTGAATAATCTGTCTCATTCTATTCTTTTTTTCATGGGCTTTTTTTCAAGCTTTAATAAACAGACCTCTCATATATGCCCTATGTGCATTCCACAAAGTAAAGGTAATAACATCATCAGTGTAATTTACAGAAAAATATAAATCCTGAGCTTTCACAAAACCGTCCCGATATGTCGTATGAGTTAAAATAAAAGTGCTCAACCGCCACAATCTGTCAGGTCCAGAAGGTTGATCTCCCCATAGAACCATCACTGGCCCATGATCTGACCATGTTATAGATCCAATGGAAGACTGAGAAATGTTCGTGAGAGATCTTAAGTGCCTCAAAAAAAGTCAATTCGAGAGTGTGAATGATGGACGTGCTAATAATAAGTATAATCACGATCATCGCCATGTTGACACCGCCAAATATCAAACAGTTTGTATTCTATTAAAAGATTACGCAAATCTTGAGATCTTCGTTTGGTTTTAGTGTTGGAGTCCAAAGCGGAATAGGGAGTCGCGTTGAAGTCGCTTCCTACAAGCAGTACTCTTTGTATAACTTTATTTACCAGTTTAAAGAGCTTCCTCAGAAAAGAATGTTGATTATAATTGGGAGCGTATATATTCACCAAAGCAAAAATTTCTGCACTGATTTTACAAATCAAAATAGGAAACCTGCCATCTTCTCCAGCAATATGATCAAGATATTGGTAGGGAACAGAGTCTCCACATTTCTTTTTAGGTATATTCGCCATATAAGTATGTGAGAAATACTTCAACTTCCAGTTGGGCAATTGAAGACTATGTAGATGGGTTTCCTGGAGAAAAATAATATCTGCTTTCAAGCTTTGCAATTCCTTAGATAGTAGATTTCTTTTGAATGGGCTGTTAAGACCACGAACATTCAAAGAAATAAAGCGCGTCATCTCACTACCTTTCGAGTTTGAGAAACTATAGCTGTGTAGACTCTTCCATTAGAGAAACTGAGATTTGAGACATCAGGATATGTTCCAACAAAAGAAAACTGGTTGGCTGGTATAACAAAAATACAAAGAAAAAAAATTAAAGAAAAAATTTAAGAAAAAAAGGAATGTCCCCCTGGTTAATAACCAGGTGTATCGGGCAACATAAAGCCATACGGGCTAAATATAAAACACAGTCTGTGTGTTAGTGAGGGCTAAACTGTAAAAAGTGATCCCTCCATCTCAACTTAGGTCCACTCATGGGACACTTTTCTTGGAGATACAGGCGACTGGTGTTCGGAGCCAGGCCTATCCAAATTCCATCCTTGAAGGAGCTGCCGACCCATTTCCACTGAGAAAACTGCGTGGGTTATGCCATTATAAGCTATAAGAAGTTTGGTTTGATATCCCCAACGATATGCGGTCTGGTTGTCTCGTAATATTTTAGTTATAGATGACAATTTTGAATCATCTGAGTAGATAGATCAGTAAACAGTTGAATATTACGAAATTGTTCCAGTAGAGAAGGTGTTTTCCTGGCTGCCGCCATAACTTTTTTTTTAATATGGAAGAAGTGCATACGTATCAGCACATCTCGTTGAGTTTCAGCAGGAAGAAACGCAGGCTTAGGAATTCTATGGGCCCGATCGATTGTTTGAAGATTGATTGAAGATGATTGGAGTTCTAAATCTGTAGCTGATGGAACTAATGCATGACACATATGTTTGGCAAAAGTTCCTAATTCACCTAGGACCACAGATTCTGGAATCCCCCTAAGCTTGATATTGTTACGTCGGGAGCGGTCCTCCAGGTCAGCTACTTTGGACCTAAGCCAATTTATCTCAGATGCATTTTCCTGATGACCGTTAATCAGATCATTATGTGCCTGGGAAAATTCCCCCATTTTAGATTCTACATGTTGAAGTCTTTTCCCAAAATTTGATATAGATGCATTAAATTTACCCAACATGGAGTTTAAATCCTGTTGTATAGAATGTCTCAAAGACAGTAGCATCTCTTTCAGGGTCGCTGGGGACACCACTGCATCTCCCTCTTGAAAACGCTCCAAATCTATCTCCACAATTGGGCCTGTTGTTAGGGCAGCAGCTCCTGTCTCACTTACCTCGAGATCCGGGGTATGAGGTACCTCATCCTGCGAAAACAGAGATGGTGGTTCCGGTGAGGCAGTATGACGGGAGGACCCATCTACACTGCCCACCGATCTTGCCTTACGCACATACTGTGGAGAGGCTTCACCCACTGATTGTGCAGGTGAAGTAGCCGGAAGAGGAGTTCTGTCGCCATCTTGTTGTTGACGAGATTGCTGCGGTCTAAAGTAATAGGAAAGTTTCTGAGACTCCGTCTTGTGTTTTAAACTTTGAAAGGAACGACACCAGAGACTGTTGATCCAGGGAATATCCAATTGCTTCTGGAATCAGGAAGGATTTTGGATCAAACTAAATCATGTTTACGGGCATGTTCAGACTAGCAGTTTTAGCAAGCTGTTTTGAGCATTTTTACCACTTGGTTACCATTCAACCAAATGGGTCCTTTATTAGACAGGTGGTAGGGGTTGCAACATTTGCCAGAAAGGGAACCCCTCTGCTAGACTTCTGCATTCGTTTGCAAACACTGTTTTGTAACACCTGTTACAGTTCCCTGTGTCCATAACTGTGCAAATAGGTTTCTGTAAAGAATATCCAGCTTTCCTGATATATTATTTATTTATTTTCCGTGTGAACTAGACTTTTTTCAACATAACTGTAATTCTGATATGCAAGGACTCTACCACTGATATTAAACATAAGTCTTGTCACCACACTATTCTTATCTCAGACTATAGTTGAAAGATGTTATATCTCTAAACATCTTTTCAATGCATATTTAGATCAGCTGAACATGCATGATTACTCTTTATGAAGGCAGCACTCTTTAGATACCTCTGTTGAGGAGAAAACAGTAGTCATTGGCATGACTGTATGTAGAGATCTTACAGCCCTTGGCATACTTTAATCATAATAACCTTTTGCTTAGGCTTTGCCTTTTATGTCATGTAATTTTAGTAAAAACTACAACTAGAAGTCTTAATGCAGAAATGTTGAAGGAAGCACTGGTCTATTTTATGTTCACATTTTAGCTGTACAGACTACTAAACTACTAAACATTGTAGGAGGGAATATTTTAGGTTTCTCATGGAGTGCTGGCATCCACATTATCTAAAATAAAAAAAACATAATTCTTAAGAACAGACAACCTTCTTTCATTGGTCCATGGTCCAATTATGATGCTCTCATTTTATGCTCTTTCATCAATGGACAGGGGGCAGCATAGGTACCTGACTGGCGTTATGCAGCCCCATATGCAGTAAATTGTATTATAGTGTGAGTTTTAATGTCTTTCTCTTATGAGCAGCATTATATTTCCCAACAAGTTGTGCTAAATAGACTTTTCCAAAGGATTGGACTAGACTGACTTATCATTTAGTTTTCTTTAAAACATGATCACAACACTTTTATCATGAACTTGCCTTCTACCTTTCATAGCAGCAGAAGAAATAGTTGCTAAAAGATTGCAGGACTGCATAGGAGCAAAGTAGCTAAATAGGGCCCAGAAACGACTACTAAATTGGGTGCTGCTTTTATGCAAGTCTAAATGGAGGGGTTACTATTAATAGTCAGTAGTCTAACATATCCTGTTTGTTCTGGCTTAAAGGGCAAATGTCCCCCATCCCATTCCTCTCTTGGGATGCACAGGGCATCTTATTTTTTGGAGAAACCTGATAAATCAAGAGATCCAAAAATTATGACTTTGTATAATATACGGTTATAAAGGAGGGAAAGGAAAAAAAACACCATATGTGTCCTGGTTTAGAAGAAAGGCAGCTGGCTTTACTTCCCTCAATACATGTACATTCTTGTTAGACTGGAGAAAAGGGATTTCCCAGAACAATGCACAATGAGACAAAAATCACATGGGGAAATTATCCCATATAAATACAGTGAAAAATGTTAACCTTTAATTAAATAGCATTAGCATTAAAAGGTGTCTATAAAGTATCCTGTTGTCATTTTAAAAATGTACCTCTTACAGACATAGGGTAAACCTACTGGCAATGCTTTTTTTGTGGTATTTGAACCAAACAACCAAAATAGAAATAATCATTCATCGTTTCCACCTACAGTACAAAGGTGTTGACTAACCTTTTCTTTGAAATCAGTAAAGTACCAATAGCTTGTTATTTTTTCATTCTATTATCATGAATCTGATTGCTATAATCAGTTATTTTATAATTGCCTAAGGAGTTTGTTAGAACTGGAAATAAGGATAGACATATTTTACCACTATAACACTACAGAGAGAAAAGTCTAAAGATTTTGTAGCAGCGATTCACAGTGATTTGTAGCTGGCAATTTAATCTCTTTCTTTTAAAAAAATTAAGCTGAGCGATTCGTAGCTAAGCCCATAGAGGTAAATTACATTTGTAGCTAGCAATTACATTTTTCACCATCAGCAATTTGTTGGTGAGGCCATGAAGGTGAATTAGGAGCAATTGTTCCTGGGGACCCATTGACAACAATAAACACTGCTAAAACAGATTGCTAAAAAAATAGCCTAAAACTAAAATATAAGAGGATTCCTGACAATATTCATATGAATATTATAGTGGCATGCCCCTTAAAATTATTCAACAGTTCGGAGAGGCGCATGCGCGTGGCCTGACTATCGGATGTTTCCGTGCTAGGCTCCGCTCGGCTCTGGGCTTTTAGCAAGAAACGTAGCTATTCCTACGGATGACTGCCACCTTTCTGGGTTCCTGACGACTTGCTGTGATACTGGTCAGCGAAATATATGGGTCCGACTTCCAAATCCAAGCGTCCCGCGGTGCAGCAGAACTCATCCCGCGGCGGGGCCTCAAAAACCAAGATGGCGCCGATGCCATCTCCCCCGGCGTCTTCCACTTCTTCTCCGGGACACCATTCTGAGGATAGCACAGACGCTCTCCCGAGCGAATCTACTGAACGATCCCTGTATGAAGATTCTCTTTTTATACAAAAACTCAGAAGCATGATTCGTGAGGAACTAACACAGGCTATGGCATCTATTGCTTCGGATTTGAAGCGTGATATACGGGAGATAGGCCAGCGTATATCTGCCATGGAATCCAGAATGGACGACGCCACTACAGTATTGGATAGTCTGGATCAAGATATGATCTCAGCACAAAAGGAGATTACTCTACTGAAAGACCAATTGGAAGATTATGAAAACCGGTCTAGGAGAAGCAACTTACGCATTAGAGGGATTCCGGAGTCAGTTCAAGATCTACAGGGCTATGTTACGGCCTTGCTCCAAGATTTGGCACCGGAGCTTACGCAGGAGCGTTTGGAACTTGATAGGATCCATCGTTCTTTGGGTCCCAGGAAAATTAGTGGCCCACCAAGAGATGTTATAGTGAAATTTCATTTTTTCCGCACTAAAGACGCTATCTTAATGAAGGCCAGGAATGGCCCCCGTCTACAGTTTCAAGGTGTGGAATACAACCTGTTTGCTGATCTGGCTTCCTCTACCTTAGCCAAATGGCGGCCTCTCCGCCCTTTTTTGCAAATTTTGTCTTCCAACGGGATTCGGTACCGCTGGGGCTATCCCTTTAAACTGTTGTTTATGCTACAAGGGGCTCAATACCAGTTTTCAACACCAGAGGAGGCTCAAGCTCGCTTTGCTCAATTGGGTCTCTCTCTCCCGTCTGAGCTCACCTTGCCTCCAGGCCGGCAGAATAGCGAAGTTCCAGGTTCTACTCAATCAGGTCATTCTCCTACTTCTCCCAGTGACCCAGGCTTGGGTCCTGGCGCTACAGATCAACGTTCTTCAGCCCTTTCACGCCTGGCAGCCCAAACCTTTTCACCTAAGTCTCCGGGTTAACTGTTCTGATGTGCTGCATCGCAGATGATTTGAATCATCTGCCTATTATTGTTTGTTAGCTTGCCTGACCCGGACTGTGTTTATTTTGGCAGATTCCTCTGTAGTCATGTCAGTTCCAGTTATAGCCCAAGTGCTGGTAGCATGCGCCTCTATTGGACTACTCAAGTCTCTCAGGTTTAATTACGGAGGCTGAGTAGTTCCAACACCTATGTCTCTCCAAGGGCTCTTGGAGGGGTCCCGGGCATATTTAGCCCTTTTGTTACACCCTTTTATGGGTTACTTTTGTATGTTTTTTTTGTTAAAAGTTTTTTTTGTCTTTTCATTATTTTTTGTTTGTTTTTGTTATAAGTACTGGATTTGTTGCAATGCTCGAGTCATGTATAGTATGTTGTTTGTAAGCATAGCCTTATCTTGTGATCGGATTCTGCATGGCTCTGCGTATAATGTCTGTTAATGTCAAAGGTCTCAACTCACCCTCTAAACGCAAAGTAGTGTTTAATTACTGTCACTCATCAGGCATTGATGTAGTATGTATGCAGGAGACGCATTTCTCTACAACCTCTACCCCTAAGTTTATACATGCACAATATCCTCAGATCTATCATGCCTCTACAACTAAGAAGCATAGAGGTGTTCTTATAGCTTTTCATAGGCGTATGCCTTTTATCTGTACGCATCAAGTAGCGGATCCAGAGGGACGCTATCTTATTTTGAGAGGTTCTGTGCAGAATACGGAAGTCACCTTCCTGGTTTACTATGCTCCAAACTCTCCGTCAGTTTCCTTTTTTAGTAAAATGATGGAGATAACCAGGCAAAATACTAAAGGGATTTTGATTTGCTGTGGCGACTCTAACACAGTGTTTAATAAGAAACTAGATAGAAGTGGTACCTCTATGAATGCTTCCCTTTCGGCTAGTGATGAAATAAAGGATTGCTTCCTGAGTCTGGGCCTGCTAGACATATGGCGTGAATTGCACCCATTAGCCCGTGACTACACGTTTTATTCAGCTTCCCACAATTCTTACTCTAGAATTGACCACATTTGGGTCCCAGGCACTTTGTTGCCAGTTGTTTTGAAAGCTCATATACCAGCGATTTCTTGGTCTGATCATGATCCAATAATATTAACGTGCTCCTCATTAATTGTCAAACCTAGCATGGGTCATTGGACCCTTAATGAGCTCCTCCTATCTTGCCCTGCCTCTATGGAAAAGTTGTCCACTTTAACCGAGGAATTTTTTCAATTAAACACAGGATCTGTGCCAACTACTACATTATTGTGGGAAGCTTATAAAACGGTTATGCGTGGTCACTTAATTCAAATTGCTGCGATTAAGAAACGTGAGAGATCACAGGCCCAGGCTCAGCTTGAGGCTGTCTATTCAAGGCACGTTCAGCTACATAAACTGAATCCCACATTGGGAACCTCTATTGCTTTGCGAAAAGCAAGAACAGAACTGAATCTTTGTCTTTCTAATCAGGCTGCAGGCCAATTACAGAGAACAAGGCATAAATTCTATCATTGTGGCAATAAACCAGGAACTCTGCTTGCTAAAAGATTGAGAACCTTTACATCTGGGCAGGCTCCGATCTCCCTTCGTACAGCGTCTAAACATCTGACTAGTAACCCTTTAGATATTGTTCAGGAGTTCCAGTCTCGGCTATCAGATTTATACTCCGCTCCTTGTTTTAGAGGATGCCACAGTTTGGGAACGTTTCGTCATATTTGGTGGGACTGCCCTGTAGTTAGAAAATTTTGGATTAGGGTATTTAACTACATAAGATCTGTATTACACATATCTCTTAAAAGAGACCCCTGGATAGCATTGCTTCATAGTACATGCCCGGATATTTCGAGAAATCAGCATAAACTGCTATCTTTTATCTTACTGGCAGCACGACAAGTGATTGCAGCTGCATGGCGGAAATCAAGTTTAAGTTTTCAGGCAGTCTTGTCTAGATTATCAGACACTATGGTACTGGAGAAAATGTCAGCTGTAGCAAATGATTCTATGCATAAGTTTTCTAAAGTCTGGTCCCCCTGGCTAGACCACCATACAGCCTTGGGCATAGATCGTAGGCTTTTTCATTTATAATTTTGAGTTTTTATTTTATGCTTACAGACTCGAGTGATTCCTTTTTGTATTGTTTTATTGTTTTAATGTGTCTATAATCCAGTTTTGTATGTTTTTTTGGATTATTAATAATGATGTTCTTTTTTGTATGTTATTTTTATTTTTTGTTATAGATATTGTCGTTGTCCTTCGTGTTTTTTATGTTTATATTCAAAAAATTTCAATAAATATTATCAAAACAAAAAAAAAAAATTATTCAACAGTTCTCTGCTTACGTCAAACTGATGATTCTCCCAACCCCATGGAAAAAGTAAAATAGATAGATAGATAGATAGATAGATAGATAGATATTTCTGCCAATAGATTTTCTTAGTCTGAACCCAGGTCCAATGACATGTTTCTTATCAGCACACAAACTGATTCCTCTGGCACTTCAGCCCTGATATAATAGGAATGCAAGATAGTAATACCAAGTAGTAAAATTACACTAAAGAAAAATAAATGTAATAACATAATGATGAATACAAAGCTGAATATATTTTTGACTTACTTCTGACTAGCTTTTAGCTTTAAAGCTTCAAATCACTAAAGTGCATAATCTGTTATCACTCATGTTTTATGCAAAACGTGATTGCCAAATGCACAGATAACCACTAAAGGATGCTCACTTTCAACTGCTATGGGCATTCATGAGGGATTTTGGAAGGCAGAGTGGCTGTATGCGGTTGGATGAAGTTGCAACTTTTTGTATTTGCCTTGCACATATGGCAGTGGATCATATCTGTTCTCCTTTTGTTGTACTCTAAACCACTAAGAAACATGTTTGACTACTTGCAAATGTTTTCAAAATTGTTTGAATTCCATTCAAGTCTGTGGAAGCATTTGAGCAGCAGACTACTCCTATGCGCTGCATGAAGCTTCTGAAAAATGGCATGCAATGCCTCCACATAAAAACACTCAGTATAAATCACTTCTATCCATTTGATGCAGTTGAAGACTTTTGACAGCAGTAAATCATAGCTTTTCACCAATTGTCTAAATGTCGCAAAATGCAAAATTTGCGTCCAACTCCACAGTGGACTTCGGATCCACAGCACTCCTCTGGCGTTCCCCTGTACCTCCTACAGTTATCCTTTTGACAGAAGGAGAAATAAAAATAGGAAAACATTTTCACATTTGGTCTGATTTATTAAAGCTCTCCAAGGCTAGAGAATATGCACTTTCATCAGTGAACCTGGGTGACCCAACATACCTGGAAAGGATTTTTGGTCATTTGGTATTTGTTGGCAAATGTTTACCAACCGTCCAGATTCACTTATGAAAGTGTATCTTTTCCATCCTTGGAGAGCTTTATTAACCAGGCCCAGTTTGTTTTAATTGTGGATTGGTTCTGTAGCAGTACTATTATGATAAATTTAATCCTCTTTGGCCATCGGGTAATCACTGCTGGTGTAAATCATGCTTGTTTCTATGAGTTACATTGTCACTTGAGGCTGTATTTTTTATGCAGTGGTGCTGCGGATAAGCACTACACTACACTACATGGCATATGCATTTAGATTTAAGTTTAACACTAACCCCTGATATCAATCCTGGCAATCCAACCTCTAACCATACTTTAGGAGGCTAATCATTAGCCTTTACCATAACTTTCAATCTACACCTAAACCTTAAAGGTAATTCCCAGACATAACATTATAATGAAAATAATGCTAAATTATATCATGAACAACAATGTTTGTGTCAACATGTCATTTATCAAGAAAGTGACACTGAATCTCACCCTGAATATAACTAACTCAACTTGCTGTCTGTATTTCCTGTAAAACACCTATTGTTTTCTTTATGAATTACATACTATAAATACAACTATTAGTATGCTTTAATTTATCATAAAATGCTTTATATACTTTGCTTTTATAAAATAAGTTGCTAATTTACCATTGTTCAAAGTATGGTTAACTATAGTATGACTGTCAATGAACAGAAAAAAACACTACAAATCACAGAACTATATCACCTGTAAGAAAGAAGTTGAACCAAAAAAATAGTTGAGAGTTATAATAAATGTATTGATTGTAAAAAAAAGTACTTGGTAAATATTAGTCTTTATGTGCTGCAAGGACTTGCCATTTTATTTTGTTATCACCCAGAGACTATAAACATTAAAAGACCATATACTGTACATTTCTGGGCACACATGGTAATTTAAATTCCCTGTCTCAAACCAGGTATTTTATATACACCAATATCTGCTGGTAGATGAGGCTGTACATAGACTGCATTGACGTGTATATGTAACTTTTGTAAAACCACTGCTATTGTTTCAGCAGAGTTTGGGTGTTATACATAAACCTAGATGGCCAAATATGTTGTAGTTAATGACAACTGCAAAAGATATGTTTCTAAAAAAAATCATAATCATTTATCATGAAACCACTGAGAAACAGCGGATCCAGAATGCAATTTATTGACTTAACATCAAACTCTACAGCTGGATTGTGCCAAAAGCTTCACCACAGGCCATTGACAAAGTGCCACAAAGTGTTCCTGTTGATTGAATATTCTGCACTCCTCAATTGTCGTAAACAGTTTAGACTGCCAACAGGAAGACCATTTAAAAAAAATAATTTTTTAAAATATATGATAAAGTTGTGTAAGCTTTAAAATGCAAACTGACAGGCTGTGTTACTTACCTGAAGAGTCACCTAGTGAGGTACTGATCTGATACAAGCTTGTAGCTAAACAACCACATTCTAAGTATTTTTCAGATTTCTTTACAGCCTATTTATAAAACAGGTTACAAAAATAAAATTCCATTTAAAACCTCAGTATCATGCACAACAATGAGTTCAGTTATTATAATTTGCAAACACAGGATCGTTTACCATACATGAAAACCCTACATTCCAAAAGGTTGTGGATAATAAAAAAATTACTAAATGCCAACATGGTTTATAGATTGGTAGGTCTTTTCAGTTCTCCTTGAATTTTTAGACCTACCAGACAGTTACGTGTATTTGTTTTATAATTTGCAGTCAGTACAAGAAGTCAGATTTACAAAAACAAAAAATGATATTTTACTCAACTCTAGTTCCACAGCTTCTTCTTTAAACTACGATACAAACTTCAAATACCATGCCCTCTGGCACGATGCTAATTATCTTGACTGGAAAAATTGTTTGAGAAGAATCTTTAAATCCATTCTTTCTTTCATCATGAAGCTCTTAAAGCATGAACAGAAATGTTGAAACAGCAAAAATCTGATCATGTACAAATCTGTACTATCTTCATCGGGCAGCAAGAGACAGGGTGTGTTTGATTTAATAGCTTACTCATTCACTTTTCAATTGAGGCTCCATTAATCCATATGCTGAAGCCAGTGAAGTATTACACAGCAGAGTCAGATCTTCTTACATATTGGACAAATTGGTAACTGCAGAAAAAAGTGTTATATCTGACCATATGTTGTTTTCTGTGATATGGGATAATTTTTTAAAAGACAGACCAAAAATTCCAAAAGGATGTTCAACTACCCATATGTTACACCAAACTGAATACTATTGGCCTACTAAGTCTTTGAGAAATTCAGTAAAGAGTACTAATCAAAAAAGTAAAAGGTTATTCAGCAGTTCCATTCCAAACTCCATAACAGCACCCAAGTAAGAAGTCAAAATACATACATGGAACTGTTAACCTCCTAAAAAAATTACTTTGTAGACAATTCTGAGATACAGACACCCCTTCAGACATATCAGCCAGTTCCCGACATTCACTCCAGCAGCAGCAGCTCAGCTTGGTAAATCACACACCCAATGCTACTTAAAAGGGGGTCATCCTTCTGCTCTTTTCCCTGTTAGGCACAATCGGTGCAGAATCAACATACACAAGAGCCTGGCTGATTTGGAGTATTGTCCCTCCATCTCTCAGTCTAGTTTTATTAAGTTTGTATACTAAGAGCTCATGCCTAAAAGCTCATCCCTAAAAGATTACACTTGGCCAGATATACTTCGGTCTCAGTTTTCACTAAAACCTATGGGTGGCATGTATGATGTCATAATTTCTTCCAACCAGCACTGGGAACTCAAAATCCTACATATTGGCTCACTGCAAGAGGGGCATTCTTGCAGGATTTGGATCACGTAGTGATGATTGGAAGGCACAGTGACGCCACCTGTGTCACATAGAAAAGCCAGCAAAGAGAATAATTAGACTCTTCTAGGAGAGGAGAAGACCGACATAACAGAGGGAAGGGGACTGTAGTAGAAAATTGACTAGTCAAAGTGGCTAAATGGTAAAGGGAACTAAAGCAAAAACTTGCACTGTGCAGGTGCAAGATTGTGTGACGTAGATCGTTGTAAAGGAGAAATAAAAGAAAGCTGAACCCACTGTGCATGTGTGAGATCATCAATTTTTTTCCCTTATTGAAGAGAATGCCAAATCTCAGGCAGACGCAGAACGAGCAGCCTAAGAGCCTCTCACGTACGCGTGACATAGGTATCTGCCCTCCCATTCTAAAAGGGGCGCTGGTGCACCCATTTTTTTAAAAAAAAGAGTTTTGTACTTTATAAAAAAAATCAGATTTTTACTTTATGAAGGTATGAAGGGAGGTTGTCTACCCTTTTATGTAAAGTAAAAATTTTAGGTCTGCTTTAAAAACACTCCATATGAGCATCTGTGATGGTTCTCATTTTTGCAGGTCACTGTATATCTAGTAGTCACATTCAACTGGCTTACTTGGAACTTTCTTTTCAAACTATTTTATCAGTTCAGATTAATTAAGGAAGCTGCTTGAAAAACTGTAAAATGTCGTCAACATTACATGAACAATTCAGTTGAATGTGACTAACTACTTTTAGATTATACTCCAAGTTAGCATTTCAAGTACTTGAATTTTCAAAAGTTGAATTGGTAATTGCCATCTTGGATGAGTTCTTTCTTAGTTAAGTCAGGTATTTAAAAATGTAAATGGATGCTACATGTGGCACTTTACCTACAACCCGCTGGTTATACTTGATCATTACAAAGATATACAAGTTGGTAATGAAAGATGGTAAAAAAACATTTTTCTGTTCCTGACAACTATTTTACATACATTTAAATACTAAACCTGTAACAATTATTTTTACTTGTCACTGAACAAGAACTAGGTTTTACAGGATCACGTTGAAATATTTAACCTTGCTAACTAAACTTCCATATAAGAGCTGTTTATTAGAAATCACACGTATCAGACAATAGTAATCAAATGCGTATTTATTTCTTTGGCATACTCTATATATAGGCTTTCAATTTCATCCACTGATGCTAATTTTAGAGTTGAAGTTTTGTTGTGTATGTATACAAATGTGTGTGGTGAAACTCACTTCTCCAAACTCACTTCTAATAAGTATTTCCATTGCATTCTTATGTTAAGCTATAAAGTGTATTTTGACAATTTAGCACTTAAATTGCATTATTAGGACCTGTAGAGCAGTGCCAACAAAAATTCAACCTTTTTCAAAATATGCTTTAAATGCATGTATGCTACATTTGAAGCCAGTTTACTACCCTTGGTGAAGTTGAATTTGCAATTGTGTGTTTTAAGTACAGTATCCATCATGCCCACATGCAATATTAAAAACCAAAATAATTCTGGAAGTAAATTATTATCCATTGCATGAAGTATATTAATATAGAAATATTTTTTCTCCAGCCAGAAATTGCACACTGTATGTTTTCCAACAGACATGTTACACTAGATTAATTTCATGCCTGCGAGGTATGGATTCTTTCCTGCCTATGTTTGAGCACCAGAACAATACAAATAAATGTTCATTTAAAACACTTTTCAGCACCTCATTTGTTATTCTATTCTGGGTCCCCTAATACACGTGTGCAAGGTAAAAACTATACTAAAGCTTAGCTAATGTATTTTAAAGGGTTTTTTAGTACTTGACATAGATGCTTGCCACTCCCACTGGTGTCTGCAAAAATATTTTGCTGGAGGCTACAACATTTTCTCTCCATTCGTTGGGAGTTAACGAAGGAATGAATCATTCACAGAAGTGGATGAAGCTTAGTGGTGCTGAGCCACAGCATGTTTCTCTAGCCTTTGATGCAGACTGGTTGGACTTGTTTCTAGGTGATTGAGGAACCGGTTTGACTGGCTTCATATGCCAACAAATTCTGGTATCATTCCATGTTACACAGAATGTAGAAACCTGCCCAGCAAGTTGAATGAAAAGCATATTAGGATATCCATTCCACATTGTATATATGTGAGGTGTAGCTCTTCTTACATACACACCAGCAGCAGCTGCCCCAGGATGGTCCAGGTTCCATTTCACCATCTATATCTGAGACTACAGCTATAGGAAGAAGACACAATTGACATTAATTCTACGGGGGCTCTTTATCACAACTGTAAGTTTGGTATTATTACTTTATTATGGGAGTGGGTTGTACCTAATATACTATATAAGTATGAATTGTTCCTATTTACTACAAACTTGCGTTACAAGTTACAGCATGTGGGCAATTCAAAGCTTTTGCATTGCACACAAATCATAACACATTTTATAGTCTATTGATATAAAACCATGCAGAGCTTGCAATTTATCACAGCTGTTGCTATACTTGCAATAGTTTAATGGTATTGCTGTGCTTCCAACAAAAAAGACATTACCACATAGGGAGTTGGTGCAGTATGCTATGATTGGAACTGCCATCCTGGGCACAACCGCATGCATGGAAGAGATAGCAGCAATGTCCACAGCAATGTAACTTATTAACCCCAGAACTTGTGTATTATGCTCCAGATAAACTGTATAAGAAAGCATGAAGGCAGGTTTTATCATGCCTCTGTGTCCTGGAACATTCCTTAGCTCAGGACAATTGGAACTTTTAGATCATGTTGTAAGCAGATAAATATATCTCCCAATCTCTGACCCTCTCTCCTACTGTATTCTAACACCTATCTATAACCACATCTTACAGAATTCACTGACTTTGCTGAATTCCTAAAAAAAAAAAAAAAAAACTTCACTTTGTGAATAAAGTTTTCTGCTGGTTACTGTTGCTATTTCTACAAAATTACGGTACATAAAAAAACATAATTAAAATATTTTTTTATTTTTAAGTATCTATTTAAAAAAAACTTTATTGAAGTGACTTTGTTTTAATGTTTCTAAACCAAGTTAAGGTATGGAGAAATTAATATTTTTCCTAGTATAGGCATAACATTTAGTGGTCCTTGATCAAAGTAACAATTTTATTGGTAAATGGGTCAGACTCTTCGTTGTGCCTCCCTCAAACAATTCCATCTCTTTGCTTTAAAAAATAGAAAAACAAAGTGTTAATTGGTGGTTATCTCTTTATTCTGCTGGAGCTGGGAAAAAAGGACTTTGGTCTTCTCTATTTCTTGAGAGATCTGTGATAATGGGAATAGAGTCATTTCCTATTGTCAGAATTTCCTGCTCTGTAGAGGTGCGGTATTAAAACCATAAAACGTTGGCATTTTATTGTGTTCATTATCTGTTTGCTATCTGCACCATTTATAGAACCAAGATGATAAGAAATTAATTCAAAGCAGTTATGGATTATGAGATGTAAAAATATGGGTCTGAGATCCCTAATACAGTCTATTCAGCAGTTCACATAATTTAGAAGAGAAGCCTATGCTGCCCGCATTCTGCAGAACCCTTTTCTGTATGTGGAAACCATGTTTTTTTTGTTTTTTTTTTTGCAGAGGTACAATACAGCCTCCGCTGAGTTTAAGCTCTCCAATCAGTGGGAAGTGTGAGCTTTGCTGATTGGAAACTTTACCACTGACTCAGTGGGGGGTGGGGGGGAGTGTGAGACCTCTGCAGAGAGACCACAGTGGGCCCTTCTTTGCAGTAAGCCAACAGAGGATAGACTTTTCTAGTTAGGCATTGGCTTTCTTTAGTTTAGCACAGTAAAAGCTTCCCTCCTATACTGTAAAT
Organism: Pyxicephalus adspersus; assembly: GCF_032062135.1. NCBI lineage: Eukaryota > Metazoa > Chordata > Amphibia > Anura > Pyxicephalidae > Pyxicephalus > Pyxicephalus adspersus. The sequence continues at coordinate 44,682,405 of NC_092862.1, read as the reverse complement.
GCCTATTTTGACTTGCACGCTGTGAGCTTCTCACAGTGTACATTGTAAGAAAGCCATAGCCTGCCTAATTTCGTGGTTAGAAGCCATCCAGTATCATCAAGCCCTTTCTTTACATTCTGACTTTGGCACACACTTTCATTAGGTAAATTTCAGCTTTTAATCATGGAGATTGAATCATCACATGCAGGCATTAGCTAGGGAGCTTGTCTGTATTTAGAAAGCTATATCCTAACTCCATTTACCAGCTATGATCTACATGCATTGCACTGAGAAGCACAAAGACCTATTAATAGCATTACTGGGTCTAAAATAGGACATGTCATAAAAACAGGATAGTTTTATTTAAAGATTAAGATTGGTATTGAGTGACAAAAAAGGAAAAAATGGGGTTGAAATAAAAGCACATTACATTTCAGCTTTAGGAAAACAAACTGTAAGAGTTTGAATACCTTTTGTTTAAAGTGTCATGTATATACAGCTGATTAAAACTGAAATTCACGCTTTTGTGCTTATGCACCTGGAATCTATTTTGCTGATATAACCTAAATTCAGCCTTAAAGTTCATATTTAAAGATCAAACTAAATTCATGCTTCAACAGTTTTGCGGGGCAATGATAATAAGATGCATTCAAGCCGAATAGCGTTAGTCAATTGCAAGTTATGTGTAGCCTGGGCACTGCAGAAAACTGCCTTTTAACATGAATCAACAATTTGCTTGTTGACAGGTAAATGATGTTACTGCTGCATAGGTTAGTTGCTGCATACCCGAATAAATATATATATATATAATATAAATGTATATACAATTGCAGGTAGAAACACTATATACCCAATACATATAAAAAAATATAAAATGTACAGTATATGCATATATTATATATATAATATAAATATAAAGTGTTAACCAGGTTTACCATTTTTCTTCCCATAAAATATTTTTAAATGTGTATTATGTTTTACAATATGTAATATTATTATTATGTAATAAATAGGTGATAAAGCGTTATGGCCAGAAAAGGCTTTCACCGGAAAAAATGTGAAATAGAACATCTGACTAGTGTTGAAATCTGGATTCTGTCCTTGAGCTAGATTAGCGTTTGTATAACTGCACATACTAAGCCACTGTGTAGCATTTGCACAAGCAGATAAAATTCCCCCCTCTCTGGTTTTTAAGATCCAATATCATTTTTGTAAGTCATGATATTATAGCCACCAAAGGCCAGCAAAATCATCTTTGGAAAAAGTATTATTTATCCATTATTGATTATTTAAATAAAGAAATTGGCAGTATTCATTGAGCCTAATGGAAACACAAAAATCAAAATGGCCGTGGTATCATGCCATAACAAACTGGAAACAAATGTGTCATGTACTTACAGGATTCCCATGGCAATAAGTTTACATGGCAGCTAGTTTACATAAAATGGAAATCTTACACATAACAAGAAAGAAATAAGAAATGTTATGGCTACCTCCTCAGCCTAATATTATCTAACAGAGGTGCACTGAACTGTGCTAATAATCCTACATTGTGATTTAAACATAACTATTATGCACTAAACATCTAAGTAAAGAAAAGTGAAACATTGTTATACTGTACCTGTAAAACACTTGGCAAACAATGCCAGTTAAAATGTTGCTATTGGTCATTAAGCATTTGTTCTTACTGTCATGCTTTTACTATGAAATACAGGATTTGCTTCCACAATACAATATCATTATTATCATGAGCAAATTAGTTATTTTAGAAAAAAAAGGTCTTATAAGACTGGATGTCTTTCTGTGCTTTTTTGCTCAAATACATCTTTTTACAAGGTGTATACAATTTATTTCAATAAAGCAATTTTACAATCTGTCCACACATCCAGTGCGTTTAATTATTACAGTTTGATTGTGGCTTTACAGGGAAGTCTGTACTGTGCAGTGCAATGCACACCTCTCACATCCTTTGGACTTACTCATAACAACGCAAGCTTTCCATTTCCAGTGATAATACTTATTTAGCTTCCAAATAATTGATAATATGTATAGACAATTTTGGACATAATTAGCATGCTTTTATAGAAACCTGGCCTATTATTAGCTTTGCTCACCTCCCAGATGTGTTTTATTTAACCACCAAAATCAAAAGTTACTCTAAAAGATTGCCTATAAAAATGCACCACTCATTATGCAAATAGGTACGTTTTTGCAGATTTCCTAAAATTGCTAGTTTTCAATTGTGTAAACTATGTGTAAATTTCTGTTTTTATTGTTGTTTAGTTATTTAATATTTAGGATGTTGACTCCACTAACCTGTGTGTGAGGAGGGGTAAAGTTATGAGTATGTGGTAATGACAGTCAGCTAAAACTAAGGCCTATCTGTCAGAAGAAACAGGTCAGCATGTCGTGAGCTGTACGTTTGATTCAAAATAAATATTTCAATGGCTTGCTGCTGTGTGTCAGCTTTCTTCTATTTTCTTTAGGGACTGTGAGCAGACAGGAGCCAAGGATGAGCACTGGTGTTAGAGAATGAGCGGAACAAAGAAGTGAAGCAGTTTTAGCTTGTTTGGTGCCTCACTGTGCCTTTATTCAAGTGTATGTAAATTCTAACAAACAAATTCTATTATGTGGTCCCTTCAGGTCTTTTTAATATATAATTAGAAGCCTTTTGTTATATTTGTTTATTCTGAGGCCAGATCTTGTAAAAAAAATTAGGTAAGCTTTTAACCTCCTGTGCTATCTCACTGTGCTATTGTGTCTGTTAACTACAAAACAAAATTAGTATAGAGGCAGGCAAGCAGGTGAAAATAAAAAAAAAAAAACTTAAAAAAGAAAACTAATACAGCCATTACATCTAAGGACTACTTATAGACACTTTATATAGTTTAAGTCATAGATTAGAGGAAGATAAGGAATTCCTTATTTCTATGTTTGCTTTGTTACAGTTCTTCAGAAAACGATGTATTCATCCTGGCATCTGACAATTTCTGAAAAAGAGATGAGCAATTACAGCCCAAATATTTTTTTTCATGACAAGTCTTTTTTAAAGGCCCCTTGACTATTCATTCTTACATGAATGCAGTTAATTGCAGGCACATAAATTATGGTTTTGGACATTAGCTGACTAAAACTGATCCACACTGCATCTATTGCATAGGGGTTCTCTGGGCGGCTTCTATTCTATCCAGGGATAACATAAATCAAACATTTACAAGCCATCACTGTCTTAGAGATATTTTTATTTTGACCAGCTGTCACATTTATGTACAGTATGAGTTCTGCAAATTGCAAGTAAAGTTAAACATTAACCTCAATCACTATGTAGCATAAAGACCAATTGTTTAAATTGTTCTTGTTTTTTAACCTCCATAGGTTTAAAGGGCATTAAAAAGCTCAAGAAATAATTTCCACAAGCTATAAAAGTAATTTTTTCTTTTTTGCAAACATGTTACAATACAAATGGACTATGACACAGACATAGCATTAGGAGACGGGACAGTGTGCACTCATGATGATTTGCACTTGCAGCATGGGTCAGCATGCTAAGCAGCCACGATGCACACAGATTTTTTTCCTGATCTGATAAAAAATGACGCAGAATTGAATAACCTGTGTTTTAACTCTTGTCCAACATAGAGGGCATTGGAGGTCATTGTGTGATAGGTGCATACATGTGCAGCAATTGTAAACAAACTATCAGCAATCAAGTTTCATTATTCTGGACATTTTAACACAGGGGAACCCCTGAAATAACTTTAATGTCTATAGAGAATACCTGCTATAACTATATCACCCTAACAGATAGCCAAAAAGATCATTGCGGGGTCACCTAAACTGACCTGAACCGCACAGATTGCTCATTGCTCAAGAAATCCTCAGCAACCTTTGAAGAAAGCTTTGGGTTATACGGAACCCTAGTTGAGAAACAGGGTTAATACATTTACCATTATTAATACTTGTTATTTGAGTGTAATAAAATAAAGTAGCCTTTAGTCATTTTACAATTTAATTCAGTTACAGGTAGACACAAGTGGATTGCATGTCTGGATTCTTACTCTTCTGAATTTAGCAGAAAGTACTTCTAAACAAAAATCTTTGCTTCAGTAGCTATAAAAAGCCCAATCAAAATGTGTCTCAGGCCTCTTGCTGCTCTTCCATGTAAAATAAATGCATAACTTAGGATTTAGGAGTATGAGGTTGGATACACCTGAAAATGGCTGAAGCATTTGGGTGGAGGATGAAGACTTCATAGGGTTGTAAGAAGCCATCAGCATTTATCCAAAAGTTATTTACTAGTTTTCAGGAAACTTAAGCTGCGTACACACGGCAAATTTTTCTCGCCCGATAATCGGTATCGGCCAATTATCGGGCGAAAATCTGCTGTGTGTACAGTCGGTCGTTGTCCATCGTCCGACGACCGTCCTGGCGGATCCATGGACGATGGACGACGACCGATCCTAATGAAAGGGAAGGGGAGAGCGCGCAGCAGGGTGCCGCTCCGTCGCTCTCCCCCTCCCCTCTCCATAGAGCATGAACGGTGCTGTATGTACAGCATCGTTCATGCATCGTGCAGTCTTTTCTCGTTGGAAAGGATCGTGAAAGATCCTTTCCAACGAGAAAAATTGCAGGTGTGTACGCAGCTTTAGTCTTTAAAAACAAGGAGAAGGTGATCAAACTAATGGAGATAAAGGGAGAGACCTCTTTTTTTGGAGTTTGCCTTCCCATTCCTATTGGTGAGTAAGGCTGTTCTTTATCGTGATAGGAAATCAGGAATGTGTGGGGGCAGGCTTAAGAACAAGCTTCAAGAATGCCTGGAAGTGGTAAAGCTTTGCTTATCAGAGTAGTCCAGCCTTTGCTCATGACAAAATGTCTTGCAGGTTGATGTTGCTATGTGCAGGAACTTCTTATGTCAATACTTCATACCTGCAGCAGTCCCCCCTTTCCCCATGACAGGATTAACCTAAACTTTATAATTTGCCCATATAAAATATACAACTTACATGTTTATATATCATCAAGTCATTTAGACATACAGAACAGACTAATAATACGAGATTGTGTCTTTGTGCATAATAACAGGCACATTTCCCACACTTCTACTGTCTGTGGATATAGTTTGTACTTCCTCATTTGCACATGCAGGAGCCATTCCAGTTTATCCAGTAATGTGCAGAGGTTATATAGAGAAAATGCAAGGTTGTCATAAGACACCATCAATAGTCAGATTTTTGTTTATTTAAGCTATTGTTTTGTCCAGAAATGAAGAAAAGTATGTGGTCTGAGGTAATACAATGGATTTGTGAATATAAGGAATGTCCATGATGCTGCCTAATCAAGTTGTACATTGACAATACTCTTTGGCAAGTTTGATTTATCATTCCAAACACTTACCAATCAATTGCAGTGACAATAAAACTGGAATATGACAACGCACAGCTGAAATTATGTCTGGGTAAAAGAGAAAAGAATGTGCAGTAGCTGAAAAAATAGCACCTGTTCCCTGTTGGTGTTTACTAAGGTTCAGTGCTTGGACCGGTTCTCTTTCCTCTGTACACCTCCTCTCTCTGTAATCTCATATCCTCCTTTGGTTTACCGTACCATCTGTATGTAGATGACACTGAAATCTATCTGTCTACCCCTGACTTGTCCCCCTGAACAAGGTTTCATGCTGTCATCATGGATTGTCATCATGGATGGCTGACAGTTTTCTCAAACCCAACCTGGATAAAACAGAATTTATCATACCCCCCCCAAACATTCCAAATCTCCCCCTGACATATTCCTAACTGTTAATAACACTGTCATTCTTTCCTCCCTTTAGGAACGTTGTCTTGGCATCACCTTCAATTCTTCCCTCTTCTTTAATCCCCATATTCAGAACATTTCACCTGTGCAACACAACAGACCACCAAACTCCTTGTACATGCTCTTATCATCTCTTGTCTGGACTACTGTAACATCCTCCTCTCTGCTATTCCACTAACAAGACTCTCTCCTCTACAATCTAATATGAATGCTGCAGCCAGACTCATCCATCCTTTCCATCGCTCCTCTTCTGCTGCATCTCTTTGTAGTTCTCGTCATTGGCTTCAATTTCACCTTAGAATCAATTTCAAGCTCCTGTGCTTTGCCTTCAAATCCCTCCACAGTTCTTGTCCCACCTATGCTGAGTACACACATTAGTCTTTTGTCATTGGAAAGGATCGTGAAAGATCCTTACCAATGACAAAAGACTGAAAGATGCATGAACAAGCTTTGTACATACAGCAACGTTCTGCTCTATGGGGAGGGGGGAAATAGCGTGCGGCATCCTGCTGCGCTTTCTCCTCTTTGCTTGCATTACGGCTGTTCATAGATCCGTCAGGACAAATCCATGAACAACATCAGATGACCGCTGTACAGACGTCAGATTCTCATCCGATACTAACAATAAAACAATCATCTGACGTGTGTATGCAGCCTTACCTTTCTGACCTGATAGAAAAATCCTCCCCCAGCCACTTTCTTTGCTCCTCCAATGTCCTACTAATGACTTCCTCTCCCATAACCTCATCACACACACAGCTCAAGACTTTCCAGGGCTGCCCTGACTCTCTGCAATGGTCTTTCTTGTCCTATTTAGCTTGCTCATTCTTTCTGCTCTAAATAAAAGAGCTTTAAATACATATCTTTTCAAACTCGCCTACCCGTCTTCATCTGTCTCCTAAAACCTCACTACTTCCCACCATTCCATATCTCCCCTTTCCTATTCTGTGTTACTTCCCCCACCTCCTAGATTGTAAGCTCTTCTGGGCAGGGTCCTCTCCTCCACCTGTGTCACTGTCTGTCATTTTCAACCCCTATTTAATGTACAACGCTGCCTAATATGTTGGCGCTATATAAATACTGTTCAATATTATTATTATTATTATTAATAATAATAATATTATTAATAGGCTCCATGTGTGTCCTGCTTGCTGTCTTTATTAAATGGACACATTAGATGCATGGTCTGTGAGGCGCTATTTTTTGCACTGGATTGAAGCTATATATGATAACTTTTTTGTTTTTCCTTTTTAGTTATATTTATTGAAGCTAGTAAGAGTATACTGTTTAAAAAAAAAATAGCTAGTCCTTAATTATTTACAAACAACAACATTTAACTTATAGGTAACTTCAGGTAAGTGTAGTGGCTACATATACAGTTGTCATTCTTAGTATATGTAATGTACACTCCATATCTCCATGGAGACGGGTTATTTACATGTGTGAGCGCGCAGTGGCTGTTTCCTAGTACGGCTCGGCACGCCAGGCAACATTGCGCATGCGCAGCCCTGGACCTGGACACGAGCACGGCGTAATGTGTGCAGTGTGATGCCGGTGTAGCATGAATGGGCCGGACGTAATGCTGTGACAGACTTCCTGCATGTTTGTATTTCCCGCCCGGGACACAGCTGGAGCCGGAGCGGGGATGTCCGTGCAGTGGAGAGATGAGCCGCTGTGTATGGTAATCTAACAGCCTGTAGCCCCCATGTGTGCAGGCTGAGCCGGTCATGGGAAGGAAGTTTAGGAGTCCCCATACAATGTCATACATGCTGGGTTATTGCTCTCCCTATATTAGGGGAGAATTATAGTTGGTGAATGTTCTCCATTTCCAGACCCTTCACTGGACCATGCATTGCTGTAATGTACTTCTAGTATTAAACTATATGGTAACTTTCACCTTTCCTTAACATTCATGTATGGGCAGTAAGTATATTTACACATTATAGCAGACTTACCAGAGGAACCCTATAGCAATGTGCTAAACCCCCTGCAGCCGCTGGCACATTCACCCAGCTGTCTTCCTGAATTGTGCGTATGCCTATCCTTGTCCCTGCCACCTGGTGCTAATGCTGTGCCCAGGCTATATACTATGCTGCCCATTCTCACTGAAGACACTGCCCTGACACTAATGCTGTGCCCAGACTGTTCATATTACTGCCCATTCTCACTGAAGGCATAACACCCTGGTGCCAATGTGTGCCCAGACTGTACATTGTACTGCCCATGCTCACTGAATGCACAGCGTCCTGGTGCTAATGTGCGTGCAGACTGCACATTGCGCTGCCCATGCTCACTAAAGACACTGCCTGACACTAATGCTGTGCCCAGACTGTACACTGTACTGCCCATGCTCACTGGAGACACAGTGTCCTGGCGCTAATGTGTGCCCAGACTGTACATTGTGCTGCCCACGCTCACTGAAGGCACAGCTTCCTGGGACAGAAATGTGCCCGCACTGTACACTGCTGTGCATGCCCACCAAAGGCACATGCACCCTGGCACATAGTGCCCAGATTGTGTGTTGTGTTGCACATGCTCACCAGAGTTGCGTCATCCTGGCACAGCATTGTACAGAGACCGTTCCCTGTGCTGCATGTACGTGGCAGTGTATTCTGTTTCATAAACCACTGACAGGCTATAAGACTCTCTTTACAGTCTCTTCTTTCATAAGAGATAGTAGCCTGACGACATTTGTTAGAAAGCCGGCTTTACTTTCACTGTAATATGTGGATATAGTTTCTGAAGTTTGCTTTCTTTTTTAGTCTGTAGCTTTCATTAAAAAATGCATGGTGATCCTTCCATATAGTTTTTGTTGGGGTGACTATTTCATCTCAAATATTCCCCTACATGGTCACTTTGTCACACACACCTGATAGAGACAGCAATGGGTAGCGCTCCCCAATATTTACTTTGGTAACAAACTCGTTTTTGGATCCTATTGTAAGGCTCGTTCAGGTGGGTTTGCAACTAACAGGCCCATGAAGTGTCAAAGACATTTACCATGTCTGTTACAAAGAGAATGCCGTTTATTCCGCACATCACCACATATAATCAAGTTATGCATTTGATTTAAAATGTATGTATGAGAAATGTAATATATATTTCAGTGTCCCCTTTTTTTAATTGTAGAACCCTAGAAGAAGAAAAGTCAGTGCTAGGTTCCCTCTACATCCAAAGGCAGGCAGAGGGGTGACCAAGCTGCATGGCTTTGGACAAAGAATTACAAAATCTGTTGAAAGATGTTTATCTGTTTTCCTGGAGTTCAGTGTTCAGGATCCTAGAAGGGCCTGCTTACATTACATACCATTCATAAGGTAGCCTGAGCTCTGTTGATATATTCTACTAAATTGCCAGTGCTTTAAGTACAGACGTATTTCAGTGTAACTTCTGTCTGCTTTATTTTCATTCAAGTGTGTATGGATGAATCCATTCTGAGAGAAATGACAAGAACATTAAACAAGGGCTGACTAATTTCCTAGGATTCTCACTTTTTTCTACTAAAAATATTTAGAAGGACCAGTTGGCCTGGAATATTTATTTAGGAAACCTTCAGGAGTACTTAAGGGCAGTTATGCTTCTGCTGCACATGCTTTAATGAAAGAGGCAAGTTGTCTTCAGATGAGTCCTGTCCAGACTTTGGTGAATCTCCTGAGCATGTTCCAGTGAGGAGATTCTCCATGACCACAGCTTTAAAGTTAGAACCACAGGGAAGATCAGGATACAAGACATACTACTTCACTAAAAACTTTTCATGTGTAGTTCTGGTGGAACTAACTAGGTTTCAGAGGGTATGTTTAATTGCTTTGGACGAGATGCCTCATGTATGTAATTCTGCAAGCACAGCAGTAGTTTATTGCCCATTTAAAGAATGAACTTTACAAAAAAAAAAAAAAATCCCTTACTTGAGGCCATCTACCTGAAAGCAATATCATGATCTCTACAAAGTAAGTGTCCATCTAGTCCAGGGGTCGGCAAACTTTTTGGACTGCTTGGCTTTTTCAGGAGGTCAAGAAGGCACACTAGGCCAGAAGAAACAAGGTGTCCAAGGAAATGATTTTTCCAACCATGACTGCAAGCGAGCAGCCTCAGTCTTCTGCTCATCTGTGGTGTAGTCTCTGTACGTGTGCGCGTGCTTGGCATCCAAATGCCCCTTGATATTCGACCGCTTGAAAGTGCTGTTGGTGTCGTTGCACACTAAACGCAGGGCTTTGTTGCCGCGTTGGACGAAGAATAATTCGTCAGTCCATTCGGGGTTGAAGACACGACATTCGAGGTCAACCATCTGGAGACTGGTAGCTGCGTGTTGCTTCTGCTCTTTAGGCATAGTCATTGGGGTTACTGTGCTAGAACTCGATGATATCGCGAGAACACGTGATAACGCGACAATTCAATTAGGCCGGATCCAACAATAAATAACTGGGGGGGGTGATTGGCTAGGCCGTATCCGGCCTAAAGCTCGGAGTTTGCCTACCTCTAATCTAGTCATATGTTTTGGCTTTTAAAACAAATATTTAAAACATGCAGTTAGGTTAATTGATTCCCCCAAAATCGGCCTTAGACTGTATAATGACTATTGGTAGAGACATTTGATTGTGAGCTCCTTTGAGGGACAGCTAGTGACATGACTATGGATTTTGTAAGCACTGCATAATATGTTGGGGGCTATATAAATACTGTGTAGTAATAATAATAATAATATAAAAATCTTATTTTAATGCATTGGTGCAGTTGTATCCCCCCCCCCCTTTTAATTCAGAAATGTGATCTATATTTATCTCTTAAAAGTTTTGGTCTTGAGGATGTACCGTATTTTCCGGCGTACAAGACGACTTTTTAACCCCGAAAAATCTATGACAAAGTCAGGGGTCGTCTTGTACTCCGGGTACCAGTACTTACCTGCAGCGTCCGGTGTCCCCGCGAGTCCCCTCTCTGGTCTGGCGTCCCTGCGAGTCCTCCTGTGCCTCCTTCTGTCCTCCTGCTTTTCAGCTTACACGAGTCCTCCTGGGCAGGCTCGCGTTGCTTCACAGCAGGACTCGTGTAAGCTGAAAAGCAGGACGTGAGCCTGGATTGGCTCTCCAGTGGAGAGCCTGGATTGGCTCTTCACTGGAACACGCCCATTCATTAAAGGAACGTGCCCATTCATTACTAAGAACTAGTAGTGTACAGTTCTTTCTGCCTCTCAGTTCTCTCACAATAGTGAGATCTGACAGGCAGAAGGAACAGTACAATACTGGGCATATAACACGACCCCCAAATGATTGGTTAGAGTGGGGGGTCGTCTTATACGCCCAGTCGCCTTATACACCGGAAAATACGGTAGTTGTTAATCCCCCCAGTAGTGATTTGCACTTCCTGATTTACAGGTGCGATGATTTATAAGCATATCTAGCCCAGTGGTCGCCAACCTTTTCAGGCCCACGGACCAGTAAATTTACCGGACCAAATGCGCGTAGAGCATTTCGTACTGTTTGTTAGACTAATTGTTATTTGTGTGCATTATCTAAAATATCAGGGAAAGCATCTGGGTTTACACCCACTGTAATCCCTTCTTATATAATCCTTTCCATACCTAATATTGTTTCATTATACCATTCTAGGATAGCGTAAAAGAATGTGGAATAACAGCTGTATGGAATAAACAACATTAAGAAAAGCGATTGGAGCAATTATTTTGAAGATGAATGTATCTGGGGGCAGCTGTAGTAGCCCCAGCTCTACTGAGAGTGTCCCTGCAGGTGATTTATTTAAAGAGCTGTGGATGAAGCTGAAAGAATGCCATGACAGGGAGCTTCAAGGTAAAAAAAGAAATAGATGAATCTTGTTTTTATGTGAATTTATTATATTTGTTTGCATATATATATATATATATATATATATATATTACTGTTGAGAGCTTTATACTGTTTTTTGCCTCACTTTTGTGTCAAACTATTGGGTGTTTTTTCCACCTAATTATGTTTATAGTTTGAGACTTAGTATTCAGCCTAGGACAGAAGGATTCTGATTAGAAAAACATCTCATTGTTTTATTACGAAAGATAATGTTACAAGTAAAAGGGGTTTATTGTACCTCGTGCAGTCATGTGCACAAGTCCATTTAATGCAAAATGCTGAAACTAAAGCATGGATATATGGAGAGGGCTGGCTGAGAGACATGTGTTGGCATGGGGTTTATTCCTGGTTTCTTGATTAGCAGCTCATCTTGGTTCTTTAAACTCAAGTCAGATATTCAAGAGTTAAATACAGTTCATCATTCACTCATAAATACATAACTACTCGAATTTGACTTGGTATCAGACTCTTCAATCTCCTGTATAGCAGCACCCAGACTGGAAGAGAGTCAAGAGTTTCAATTAGAAAGTGCTAACATAGAACAAGATATTATTAGATGGTTAAGTGAGCAGGGGGATACACTTATTAGTCCTTTGTTCTTTTATTGTCCCGTCACTGACCAAGGATAAGGAAATGAGGCTGCTGTATTCTAACACTGTAATTGGTGTCATCCGCTTGCCTGTGCTGTGTGACATGGCTTTGTAAATCTCAGGACTGGATAAACATATAAATCCTTTAGCTGGCAAAATGCCTCCCTAAATTTAGTTTCACAGCTTGCTTTGCTTATGTTGAACTTTGGGCTTAATACTTATCATAGTTATCACTTGTCACTGACCTAGATCATGAGTTCTGATTTCATCAACTGCATGCTCATTCTAGCTCAGTGAAAGGTCAGTCAGAAACAGCTCAGTAACAAACGGTTCCGGTAGGATGTCATTGGTGGCATCCTCATTTACTTTCGGTAGAGACTTTGCTAGTCACAGTAGTTGCCCCTTGCGATGGTTTTCATTGCAGTGACCTTTAATGTTGGTCGGCCAATGAAAACCTGCCCCTTACATTGATTATCATTGGTTACAGAACATATTATGTATAATCATAAGATGTTCCTACAGATAGCAGATATTGTAGATATCTAAAATCCTTTGTTTTAGTATCGTGAACCTATATTCATACCTTGTTTATAATCTGCTAAAGCACATTCTCATCACTGTACACACAATTTGATATGTGGGCATGCTGTGAGAGCGCCAAGCTTGGAACTGAAGATGAGAGGTTTATGTAGATTTTAGTGTTTGAAATATATAGGATTTAAAGATGAACTATAATACCAGCAGAATGCTTCAATGTATAAATTTATAAAATGTGGTTATGGTGATCTAATACATTTTGGGGTTTTTCTGTATGTTTAGCATTCACTGAGGTGGCAGTTATGCAGTGTATATGTACTGCGCTACCACAAAGGACAGTAAGCATTATGGAAGCATTTTCCAGTTTGTTTTTGTAAGTAGAAAATCTCTTGGCATGTGCAATCTGAGAATCCCTAAACACACACACTTTAGCCTTCCAGACAGTATGGCTTTGTTAAAACAAGACAGGTAGATATGTAATTTCATGTTCATAACTACAGTCCGTACTGTATTTTAATACATAATTTATGCTGTGTATTATTATATCAGTTTTAGACACGCAGTTCTAAAGAAAGAAACACTGAACATGCATAGTACCCGGTTTATCTACCCCACATTGTTACTTTTTTTATTCACTTTTGTTTCACTGATCAAATGGATGAGTTTTGATTTGCATGTGATTTCAATTAAAAACTTTACAAGTTTACCTTTATTGGCTTCAAGGTAAGTTCTGACATTTATTGGGTTCCACAATCCTGTGCAGCTCACCACAGCTGGCACATTGCCAACCGTTCTATCATTTACACCACAGCAGAGCTGATGGCAGTGAGTGGTGCTGCTCACTGCCACCCCCATTCATTCTCCATGGATCTGCCACCAGGAACAGCTACACGTAGCATCTCCTGAGAAGGGGGGGGGGGTGTTAGAATGGAAATGTGGTTATAAACTGTCTGTTTTCAAACTGTTTTAAAGTTGCGTTCTCTTTAGGATTCGGTAGAAAAGATTTAGTTCTGTCAAGATTCCCACCTTTCCTGGTGGCAATATTCACCAAGGCTAAAAAGCAGGGAAAATCCAAAACCACGTTCCCACAGAAATAGATATGAACGGGATAATTGAAAACATTTTATAAAGCACTAAAATGTAAATAGGGCATATACAGTGAATCGACTTCTCCACTTCCATCATTGACAAAGTGCTGCCACATCTTGTAAGATGAACTTTAAAAAAAAAAAAAAAACTACATTCACACCTTTTGTTTTACTACTGCTTGTACCTTTTTTTCAGAACTTCTAGTGAAAATTAACAAACTGAAGACACAGAGATGTTTGTAAGTAATATCTTTTCATATTTACATGCATTGGATTGTTGCCTGCTAATTGGACATATGATCTAAAGTCCGTGTTTGTGTGGGTTTCCTCCCACATTCCAAAAACATGCAGTTAGGTTAATTGGCTTCATCCCAAAAATAGTCCTTGGACTGTAATAAAGACATATGACTATGGTGTGGACATTAGATTGTGAGCCCCTTTTAGGGACAGCTAGTGACATGACTATGGACTTTGTAAAGCGCTGTATACTATATTGGTGTTATATAAATACTGGATAATAATAATATTGCCTAGAAATGTAGATGGTGCCTTACTTACGGATTATAAAACATGCTTTCTTGCTATATTCGTATATACGGTTTAATTCTAGAATGGACTATATGGATATAGTTAAATTGCTAGTTCTTTTGTCATTTTAAAAAAGACCTTGAAATATTCCTAATTTTTTTGCATATATTTGTGTTTCATTTTTTTGCATATATTTGTGTTTCATTTTTTTTAGTATCCCTTGTGTAAGAAGTAGGATTTTTTTTTTTTTTTTTTTTTTTTTTTTTTTTTTAAATATTTCTCTTGTTATGAAAGTACAGTCAATACTTGTTCATTGGATCTCCAGTGTGACTCCAGGACTTGTTGTAGCCTGTAAAATGGTCTCCTAGCAGGAGCTGCCAAAGGAAGTATTTTGAATGAATGGGCTTGTAGAGTTAGGTGTAACCATATTTCTAAATGCCACATACTTCAAGAACCAAACAGCTTAGCTTGTATGCCTTTCAGTTCTGTGCACTCCTTACAACCTGGATATGGGGGGGGGGGGTTTAAGCAAGAATTTAAAAGTAACCAGAATGCCCTGTTTGCAGCCCAGGTGTAAACACAGAATTTGCCCTTTACCTGACGGCAGTCAACGCACTGAATATGGAAATTTTTGCAGATCTCAGAATTGTATGTTATTAGTGTTCTGATAATCCAGTATGATTTGATTCAATACACAAACTCCTTACCAGACCTACATCATGTAGCCTTTCCACTGATGTTATGGCATTTCTGTTCCTCCAATAATTATATTGTATTAAATATATTTTAAAAAAAGTTTTCGTATGTATTTATGACATTGATGCCAACACAAGACTTTCTTTACACTGTTCTAAAGTTTCTCACAGTACTTCTTACTGCCTGAGAATATTTTGTCAGCTCAGTCCTAGTGTCTGTGGGTGATGAATATTGTCAGCGAGCTTCAGTTGTGACTTAATGCATACCACACCAAATGCTTTAATTATTGTTTGCTGGAGTCTCTTGACAAGCACTCCATTGTAAATACAATAGCTGTATATAGGCATTCCTGTTCTCTGTGACCCTCACTGAATACCTGAGGTTTAATATTTCAGAGCTGATAACCAGCATGACAATGAATGCCTTATGTTTTTCCAAGCTTTCCCATTGAATCTAATGATCTCTGAGAGACTGGGTCATAAACCATGATTGCCGGTGCAATTCGTAGCCAAGCCGTCAGTCATTTAACATGAAGCGGCCTTCAGATACCATTTTAATGTTCTATTTTAATTTTCTCATGTTTTTTAGTAAAAAATAATAAATTTATGTATTATATTTGATCACATACTTGTAGATGATGAGTCCAAGAATGTACAGCTTCATTAACTAACTTTCACATTTTCTGTTGTCAGTACGTATATGTTCCATAGTTCTTTGTGATTATCTGCTGTGTCCATAAGACTGGAGTGACAACTTACTTTTATTGGCTTTTATTGACATTTATTTACATGTTTCATTCAATATATGAATAATCTATATCTAACAAGATCTACTGTATGTGCAGGGATGCTCAAAGGCTAGAAGAATTTTACACTAAAAACCAGCAGCTCAGGGAACAGCAGAAGGCACTGCATGACACTATTAAAGTTTTGGAAGATCGGTAAGATGCGTATGGTTTGCAGAAAACAGTAAAAATATGTAGTTTTCCCTAGATTTCTTTTTTCACACACATGCTTTGTAGGCATAGCAACTGTTTATCAATTTTGGTCAATATAATTGTACAGTTTGAATGCATTTATCTTTTGTTTGTGTCTTCACATGCAAAGCTCTGGGAGTGCCCTGCCTCTTTCTTTATCTAACCGTTGAATTTTCAGGCTGTCTGTCACTTTGAGGAACTAATAGAATGCTACAAGAGTCAGGAGTCAGAGACATATTAACATATTAGAGTTTCCTGGGTTTTGAGGCTTTTGGGGTGCTAAGATTGCTGGTTTAAGGTATAAACAGTATTGAAGAATAATATGCTAAAAAAAAGTGTTTGATTTATTTCAACAACAGAATGGAAACTTTAGATCTTCATTCAATCAGTGCCTACAGATTAATGCGATTATGTTTGATTCCATTTATAGTTTAACTTTTGGACAAACAATGTCAAGTATATTTTGATATGATGCAGAATTCACAGCTCACTTGGGGACTGCATGATGTCTAGGTCTTTAGGCAGCAAAGCTTCCCTAAACCATATTATTCCTACTACTATGCTTTGGAAGTAAAAGTTCTTTTCCTTGTGCTTTTGTACCAAACTATCTTTATTATAGCAAAAAAATGTTATCTTTGATTAATCAGTACACAGCACATTGTTTGAGAAGAACAACTTACTTTTTTTTTTAAGTGTAACAAGTAAGATCTAACGATGATCTGCTATACAAGAAACACTGCAACTGTGCTGAATTCAGTTGGCTTGGTTTACCTTTCTCTGAATGTAATCATTTGCAGTTAAAACGTTCTTAGTATCAGACCAATTTTGTTTAGGAATGTAATGTAAATTATAGTTGTGCAGTAATCTATTAGAATCATTCACATGCTTTAATTTTTCTGCTTAGAATAGCTAGAAAATTGAATGGTGGTTCTTGATTGCTTGGCACGGATTTTAGAATATAGCCTATTGCTCTTTGCCCAATAGAATATGATTGTGGTTTACCAGAAAGGATACCCTGTGCCATCGGAATGCTTTTTTTCCTAGTACTAGAAGAAATTGTCATTTAGTTTTGATAGAAAACCTCAGTTTGTTTCATGGCATCTTAGAGAATGTTTTTTAAATTGATATATTTTCCTTTTCTAGGCTTCGAGCTGGGCTCTGCGACCGCTGTGCAGTAACTGAAGAGCACATGAGGAAAAAACAACAGGAATTTGAGAACGTTCGACAACAGAACCTAAAACTAATAACTGAACTTAGTGAGAACTTTCTACTTGTTTTTTTTTTTTTTCTTTAAACATAAAATAACATCAATCACACTTGTGAAAGTGTTGATTTGTAGCTTGATGTAAAATATTTAAATTTAAGAACAAAGTTTTTATATGTTGCAGCTTTCCAGTCTGTAGATGTAATTGCTGTATTCTTTTTGTTAATTTTCAGGCTAAAAACATTTCAGTAAGTAACAAAAATACCTGTTGATCTTGACAGAGTTCTTGTTTACTTTTGTGGGCTGAACTAAATGGAGATGAGCAAAGCCAGACTAGCTATAGTCAGTCAGTCTATAGAAGACTTTAAAGTGAATAATCATCGCAACCCTAGAAGGCAATCCATGTTATTCTCTTGTCTACCACGGGAAAACATAGATAAAAAAACAAAAAAAAAAGGAAAACCAAGGAAGCCACCCCATCTAAGGACTGGTAATCTGCATTACTGCAGTATATTAAAAAAAAAAAATACAACAAACATATAAAACAATGCAACAAATGCATTGTTTTTAAACAAGCAAAAAAAAAAAACCGTAAGTGCGGTTACTACTCTACCAAAAATTATTTCTTAAAAAAATTGTTGGGCTTTAGGTTTAAACAGCTACCAGGGGGTATTGGGTATTGGTAACCACCTGACATTTTTTCCTGTGTGAGCACACCGAATAACAGCTTGCATTCGTTTTGGAAAATTATATCACACTGAAACTTAAGATTTGGGCCCTGAAATTTTTTTTTCTGTAAGACTGACTTTTATTGTATTGATGTGTTGGTATAGTGGAAGAGAAGAACACACTGCAGGACGAAAACAAAAGACTCTCCAAGCAACTTGAGCACATGCAGAAGACAACAGAGTGAGTAGCATCTCAAAGTTACAGTGTTTGTTTCCAGACTGCATGCTGAGATCTTCTTCCGGTAAATTACAATGTACGAAAATGTAATTACTGTTAAAAATAAAGGATAGTTTTTCTGTAACATGATAAAAAGCTTCCTATACAAAACAGATTAGAGACTACTCTTGTTATTTAATCTGTACTTTTGTATTTTTTCTGAAGCTGATTTAATTACAAACTGAAAGCTAATCTGTGAATTTCCTGAGAAAGTCTCAAGTGTTTTAAAAAGCTTGGCATACCTTGTGATACATTCTAAATTTTATTCAGGATTGGGTTTTCCACAACTCAGAATGGTAATGTAATTTACTTTTTGTGCACATGTGCTTTTAAAATGTTCCTAACCTTTAAAGTATCATTACAGCCATAACACTGTTCCTTCATGCTAACTAATGCTGAACATGATTCATGTATGTATGGGGGCATGATGACTTTTATGCTCTATTTATTCCTCTTCTTAAACATATTCTGATTTTATCTTTGTTAATATGTAAAGAAATAGCCAATATATATATATATATATATATATATATATATATATATATATATATATATATATATATATATATACCGACCAATCAAGAGGTTGAAAACGTTGAACCTTCAAGAAGTTAGGAAAAACAATAAAGTGTTTCCAGTAAGGGAGAGTGCTTTGCCAGGAAGGGTTTTTCTGGCCAGTTACTATTTTCCACAAAGATAAGCTGGCACCTGTAGTGCTAATCTCTCCACCCCCCACCCCCCTCACCACTATGTGTACACAAATGTAAGTTCAGAAGATATATTCTGTAGAAACAACTTTGTGTCTGTAGACAGATTCTAGACAACACCGAATAATTTGTCATTTTAAATTGGCTAAATACTTTCAAAATGTGTCAAAACAGTAGAAAAAACTGTCCTCTGCCAGCATGCTGTAGATGGGAACCCTTACCCTCTGTGGGGAAGTAGTGATATTTTTAGGAAGTACACCCCTTGCTCATTTAGAAATATAGCTAAGGATGATTAAGCGGTATAAATATATTTGTTTATTACTAAAAATACCCTTGCTTTTTTAATGCATTACCTGTGTAGTTACCAAATATTAGACATACTGTACATGTACAGTATATTTTGGCTGCTGTTCTAATTTTGGTATCTGTTTTAATATTCAGTACTATAATGAAGGCACATGATGAAGGAACAGACAGTCACGGAGATGGTGAGGATGGCATTATCCCTGATTCGCCAGTCAGTTCCTTTTCTGTGAATGTGGTCAGTAGAATGCGCAGGAAAAAACTGACTAAGCATATCCGCTATACAGAACTCACACACCGTGAATCGGAGACTTCAGAATGCATAAATAGTACGTTTTTTGACTTCTGCTAAAATAATTATAGTTTTAAAAGTCTTTAATAAATAAATGACAAATAAATTTTGATAAAATGACAAATAAACAAAGAAATTCACTCTACCACTAATGTATACTAATCTGATATACATATATTTTGTGTTACAGTACACATTTTGTGTTTGGTATCATACAGGGACGAACCTTTATTTGCTGAAAAGTTAACCTATAGACTGTCAATGCTGAAATGTAGAATAACTATTGCTATTTTTGGGAAAGCTATGTGGTAAGATTTTAAGGGAATGTATTGTACTTTTTTATATATTTTCTTTAATATTTTAAAGATACAATAAATATAAATAAATATATTTTTAAGTTAGATAAATATGGAATATTCCATTTTACTTTTTTTGAGAAAAAGAATCATTGACTTTTTTACATGCTTTCCTTAGCTTCTTGTTAAAAAAAAATAGTGATTTACAAACCTAAATTGTTTAAAATGAAATGTGCACAATGCAATGATTAATCCCTGTCTGCTCTATGCAGATATGGCCCTACAAGTTTCAGAGAGTCTGAAAGCATTTCTGCTTTAGCCTTTCTTTATAATAAAAATGTAAATCTGGTGTCTTTGTTGCTTTTTATTTAACCATCTTGTAATTTTCATAAATAGATATGTTACTTCAACACATCAACAACACCAGTAGCAATATTGTTACCTTAGGTGCTTTTTAGACCAAGTGAGGTTTACTTTGTATGCAAACAATCACCAGTATGAATATTATTTGTAAACTCTACCTGGTGCAAATTTGTTTGTCACAAAGGGAATAATTACTTGTTGAATAATTACTTATGTGTCTTAACAAAGTGTTGATTATACTGCAGTGTTTTAGATATTTATATTCCCAAGTTGTTGAGAGTTAATATTATACATAGAAACCCTGGTAAAAGTTTTTGGTATCTTAAAATATATACTCTGTCCACTAAATTGTGCTTATTGCTGGAGTGATAAATCCGAACTGAGAATAAGAAATTGATTTAACATGAAGATAGTTTTCTGCTGATGTAATCATTCGCTAAATTTTGTCACTCTGTAAGTGCAGTTTTTGAATAGCATGCAAATGGTTACTTGGAAACATTCAAATCGAGACAAACCTAGTGACTGTGCATAGTAATTTCATCTTCTGTGACAGGTGATTTTTAAAAGGAAAACTGAAAAATGATTTTATTATTTTAGAGGTGCGGTTCTTAGGAAGACGTAGGCATGAAAATATTTTCTACGTCTTCTAACTGCCAAAGATTGACAGTTACTAATGAAAAACATCTGATCTGAACCTCTGCAGTTATCTTATATTAGGACTGCAAGGCTACAACTGATTAAAACTGCTGGATGTTCTTAGCACAGTACTTCTGGAGATCAAAAGCTTGTTGCATTTCAGTGAGTATTTGGACTACTCCTAGTCAACACAGCCTGCATGAAAAACAGTGGATTTATATACTGAAGAAAGCTAAGCTGGACTGGAATCTGCTTGAAAGCCCATTTTAAACTGATGGCAGTCTAGGATCCTGAGTAAGGGAGGGCCCCGGGAAACTTAAAAACATAGTTATTTTTCCACATTATAATCTTTTTCTACAAAACGGTAAATTAAAAAAAAAAAAACCTTCATATTATGAAAGCAAAGTTTTGTCTGTCTTCAGCTGCATGTCCCAAATTAGGGGGCACCAGCTAAACGATTTTAAAGATAAAATATAAATCAGTGCAACTTCAAAAAAGCCTTCTGTGGATTTATTCTTCGATGATACCAAAGTAAAAATCTTTTTAGTATTTTCCTTTAAAGAAAATCCATTTTAGTAAGGAAATAAAACAAAAACAAAAATAGAACAAAATATGATGTTTTATGTTGTTTCCTCTGAAAACCATTAGGGTTAAATTATTCCTCATAAATCTAAATGGCTATTTTAGTTTAAAAACATTTCAGCTTTATGTTATGGCAAGAATATGTAGTAAAGCAGCTGAGATTTTGCCTACGTGAGGCTCAGATGCAACAGACACAACATAAATTTGCAAAGCAAATCCAGGCTGTTTGAATTTTCGGATATTATTATACCAATATCAAAATAATACGTAACTTGCAGGAACAAAATGGAGAATTGCTTTAAATCTGTGATAATGTGACCTATTGCTTTGGTTGGATGGCTGGTAAAGGTAGACAAGGACAAGGTTTTTATTTATCCAGATCACGGTATAGCTTGTAGTGATTAGTCATCTGTAATGCGATCTACGTACTAATAGCTTCTGTGTGTTTGTCAGAGCACTTTTCATAGTTGACAGTGCAGCTGTAATGCAACAATAAAACGATCTATCTTCTGTTTAAAACTATAAAAATATTTCAGTTGGAAATCCAAATTTCTAACTCCATCTCCAAAAAGATTTTTAGCAGGAGTTCTACTTAAACGTCTTTAGTTTTCTCTTGTCTAATCTGATCACACCTGATCTGCTTGGATACTTCAAGATACCTAACCCCACCATAGCTGTGGAGAGGAGAGACTACACATGCCTTTTGTTTTAAGCCAATTTTTTTGTTCTAGCCTGAAGTGGTATCAGTAAATGGAACATTGCATAAAGATAACTTTTCTTTCTTTGTTCTAGCCTGAAGTGGTATCAGTAAATGGAACATTGCATAAAGATAACTTTTCTTTCTTTCTTTTTTTTTTTGTTTTTTTTTTTTTTTTTTTTTGTTCTGCAGCAAATATATTTGCCTCTACACAAGTAAATAAGAGGAAAGAAGAGACCATCTTGGTTGCCGATACATGTGCCTTGAATTTGTCTCCAGTTTCTTGTAAGTGTTCAATAGCATATCAAATCTCACCCTGTCGCGAACACATAGCAGGTCATTGACTATATATTTATTATTCACAATTTTCATATCCAGTGACAAACTTTTGGTGAGTTAGTGTATCTTTTTTGGATTTGTTTGCATGGCATTGGGAAGCCTAAAATCACAAATTGGTTTTCTTTTGCTGTCCCTTTCTTAACTGGGGTGGGTTTTTTCTGTCTTTTTCCTGTTGACCATAAGGTAATAGGAGAATCAACATTTTCCAGCTAACACAGGAAATGAAAGTAAATTTTCCAATGGAGATGATGTCCTGGCTTTGGAGAGATTACCTCTCACCTCCTGTTGTGTCTCTTGGACAGGACGTGTAGGCTCCCAAATAAATACAACAAAAATAGGAGTCTTAGCAGAAGTCTCTCCTTATTAAGAGAAGTGCAGGCTGCCTTTGCTACTTTTTTTCAAAATGGTATTTTCCTGATGTCTTGTTTAACCTCTTTTTTCAGTAGTTTGTGCCACCTACATGAAATATGTATGAAGAGAAGGGTGTCTGAATTTAGTCTGATTTACCAAATATGCATACATGTCCCATATATGAACCTTTATTGAATCCATTTGGTCACTGTTTACAGCACACTAACACAGCTGTAGATATTTACTTACATGTCCCTTTTTTTGTTTAATAATACTTTGTTATTGGTCAGCAATGGGGCTGCGAATACCACTTTAGTTCCAATCAGTTCTCTAGCTTCTCTCCTATGACATCATATCCCTCGCTGATGTGGCTCCTGGAAATTCCTCATAAGAGCTGCTCTGACAGCTTCGAGGCACAAGAGAATTATCATAGACATGAGTAGGCCTGACAAAAGGTGGGCATGGTAGATGCTGGGGTCGTGGTGACCAACACAACAGTGGGATCGCACTTTGTAGCCAGTTTGTTTAGTGCATGTGCAGGATTTCTGCTACTACTTTCAAAGTTAAAGTACAGTTTGCAACATTATTACAAAAAACCGTGTTGTCCCAAATACAGAGTTATCTTTGGGATGCTTGACTGTCAATATACAAAGCTACAGCAAAAACCCACTGCAGTTTTTGAAGGAATGCAAAGGTGGGACATATAGCCATATATCCAGTTTTGAAGTAGTGTTCTGATTTATACCACTTTGCACATCCCCATGACCTTTGGGGATCATTTTTTTCACATTCCAATGTTTACATTGTATGTTATTAAAAGGGATACAAATGTCTACTTATGTATCCAATAATATTTCTTAACTGCAGTACTGTTGCATTTTCATTAAACAGCCAAACAAGAAGATAAAGTATTTACTGCTGAGAAACCACTCTTTAACTTGGCAGCTGTTGTTGCAGAAACTCTTGGCCTGGATGAATCTGTAAGTTGCATTTAATACTGGCATTGCTTATGGTTGTCTTCTCTACAAGCATACAGGAAATATTTTAGTCTGTTCAGTTTCTGAGTGTAAATGATGTTTATAATCAATATATATCACCAAAAACAGGGCTTTAGGCAGGAGGGGGAAGCACGTTTTGTGACTTTGTGCATTTTAATGCTTGGCAGTTACAGTCTGTGAGGCAGAAAGAAATACAGTTGGTGTAAGACACTGCCTAAATGTTAACATAACCTCACAAGAATCTACATTTGCTATTGATAGTGATACCTTTTGACCATACTCTTTGCCTTGTTTCTTGGTTTATCCAGAACAAAGAAGGGCACGGTCCTTCTGGGCAGAAAGACAGATTAAGGGTCCATTGGTGGAGAGAATTGTGATTTCAGTAGACGGCAATAAACACCAGATCACTGCATTTTACAATCTGACAAGTATTGGGGCCTTTCCGGTTAATTTCAAATTAAATGGATAGTTTAGTAGGCAAAATCTAAGGGAGGATTTTACAAAAAACTATATTTATGGGTCTATTCAAGTCTGCTTTGTTGTAAATAACCCTATCAAGAATTTTGATATTTTAAAAATATTTTTGGCTTCCTGCTGTGTAAATCTTACAGGTCACATTTAACATGCTTAAACATGGCTTGAGCAAACTGAAAAGTTCTCAAAAGCCACTCGCATTCCCAGCTGCAGATAACCACTACAGCGGGCACGTGCTAATCTGTACAGGAAATTCCATAAATAAAATATGGACGAGCAAGTACTTCAGCAAAAAGTAATTTATCATCTTTTCTCCACAGAAGGTCAGCATCTGCTTCCAGAACCAGGTTACTGGCTCTGAGACTTGAGGCGACCATAGACTCAAACATTCAATCACATTATTCAATCACACATACAATCACACGTTATCAATAAATTGGACACTAGATTTGATAAAAAAAACATCAAATCCAAAGGAAATGTTTAAATTTTAAGGTATTCTTGATATTTATTTGATCACTTTGCCAAAATAATGCAACTTTCTGTTCCACCATCTAATGGTTGTGCTCCCTGTTTACAATAACATGATTGCTGGTTTTTAGTGTATACTTTAAGAGCACTCCTGAGTAATTTCAGCTTTGATTTTTAATTCTCACATTCTCGGCTCTCCTGCAGCCTCACTGCCTAGCCAGAAGTTTGAGTACCGGAAAATTTTGATCTTTAATTTGCAAATGATAAAATACAATAGGAGATATAATGAAAATGCACACGTGCACCAGGACAGCACGATTGTGGCCAAATGTGCACAAAGCATTTTAAAACTATCCTGACGTTAAGAAAAAAAAATGAATACTGTGTAAAATCTTGCCACATATTACTGCTGACTGTTCATTTGGTTTATTCAAGCAATCACAGAGTGTGTTAAACACTGCCAGGACCAGTGGCCCTAGAATACTTGATAAAAATGAAAAACATTCTCTAGAAGACAGTGAGCTAGGGTAAGTTATGTGTGACTTGTTTACCTAACCAAAAAGCCCTGTAATCGGTGTATTTGTATCTTTATATAAACATTTATAGATACGTTTGGTCATATTAGTGTTTGCCCAGTTTTTGTTTTTTTTCATTTCACTTGTGAAATAATTTATCTTCCTTAATAATGTGATCTATTTATGGAAGGCATTATTTATTGTACAATAAGCAGCAGGCTGCCCAGTTGTCAGTACACCTGCTGTGCATAAGCAATATTTAGAGAAATATGTTGTATGTTGTTTATTTTTGTCTTTTTTGGGATAGATACATATACAGAAGACAAATTGCCTATAAAGCATTTTATTGTTTTAGATTTACAGAGAATTTACAAAGCAATACACATGAAAATGAAATTGAGTGGGAAACTCATCGCGTGTCCCCAGTTTTTGGATTGCCCACTTCAAAACTGGAGAATGATGCCACACTGAACTCTAGTGTGTCTCTCCTGCCTGCTGGAATAAACCCGAACCCTCAGTTCTCTAACCAAAACCCTCGCCATATACTTTCAAAGCGTGAAGATGCTTCCTTGGTGACTGGCATCAGTCAGTGCCAAGAATCAGAAACAGTTATTAATCAGTGCTCAGGCAACAAACAGGTGTCTTTAAAACGAACCCCCACTGACTCTGTTATTAGTGGAACCAACACAAATAGTGCTTTTATTACCAAAAATCATCCTGATGCTGAGGTTTATAGACAGTCCATAGGCAGATGTGGGAAACGGAAAAAAGTAGAAAATGAAGAAACAAATTTTGAAATGTCTTCTCTTAACAAGGAAAACAATTTTCCCCTGAAAAGTTCCACTAACACCAGAGATAACTACATAGACAAGCCATTGGATCTCTCAGATCGTTTCTCAGGATTGCATCCTCAGGAGAGTAGTCGAGAAAACCCCAGAAACAAACTAAAACAAGCCACCATCCAAGAAACCCTAAAGACCAAAACTAACAGTACTCCATCACTGCTTTCCAAAGAAATGAGAAATGAAGATACCTCACTGCAGATGGATAACAAAAGGTTTCTTAAAGCAGATTCTTTCACTTTTCGTAAGCGTGAAGATAATGAAGTAGCTCGAGGTGACAATGGTCTGTTTGATGACATAAAGGTAATTTAAAACTGTACACATATACACATAGATAAATTACTTTCCCTTTATGAAATGTAAGCAGAATTGCTTTATTTCTATTTATCTTTTTTAATATTATTTTTGGCAATTAATCCCATAAATGAACATTTCTGCTTGATACTCTACTCCCTAAATGAAACTGTAGCAAAAAGTGTTCATACATGTGTGTAATAATATTTTTTTCAGCTTTCCCTATTGTTTGCCTGAAAGCATCTTTGCTATTTGACAGTTTTTTCAACATTTTGTTAACTACAGATATCTATTATATAGAGCTGCGCAGAAGATAAGACACTGTGGGGGCTTAGGCTACGTACACATGTCAGATGTTCTCGTTTGATTCAAGTTCGATTCTCGCCTCAGGGCTGATATCGGATGAGAATCTAATGTGTATGGTGGATGTCCGAAATCAATCATGGATCTGTCCTGGAGAATCCACGAAAGGCGAATGACCGCAATGCAAGTGAAGATGAGAGGGCACAGCAGGCTGCCACTTACTCGCTCCCCTCTCTTGCCTCTCCATAGAACAGAACGGCGCTGTATGTATGGTGCTCGTTCATTCATCTTTCAGTCTTTTGTCGTTAAAAAGGATCTTTCACGATCCTTTCCAAAGACAAAAGAATGAAAGATAAATGAACGAGCAATGTACAAAAATCTAATGCGTGGATGTAGTAATAGTATACATGGGCAGATTTTCACTTCTGATAGGAAGTACATTGTACCACTGTAGGGAAATTGTTAGCTGACAAATCGGAAGCAAAAATTTTCATCATTCTGATCCGATGTAGAAAGATTGGACATGTTGGCATCAATCAAAACACACAACCATGTTGTGTTCAAACAATCAGATCAAATGCCATCAGAATTTTAGCCGCTTTCTATCCGAGAAAAATTATTTAGGAGCGAGCATACTGTACATGTGCCTGCAGTGCTTTGGGACTGTTGACCATTTTACTAATATTTAAAGCTTAACTAAATACAAAAATTAAAAAACTGACCAGGCGATGTCCCTTCTGCAATAAAACAACTTTATCTGTTTGACTGTAATTAATTTAAAAGTATAACTTTATTTCTTACTTTTCCTATTATTTCAACTTGATTGACTAAGCTGGTCGATTTAAAAATGGCCACATTTTTTTCTTTTGTATTAGGCCTTACAGATTACTTTTACAGCAATAAAGTAACTCAGAAGTAAAATGGATGTCCCTTTCCACTGAGGCTGTACTTAAGTAACAAATAGAATATGCATAGTTTGTTCTTTTCACTTTGCTATTATTTGTTTTTTTAGCCTGGAGAAAAACATATGCCAAAAAGGATGAGCAGGTCAATACAGAGAAGTTGTGAACCAGCATCTGTGTTGCAAGCAAACCCACAAGTAATTCAAACAAGAGACAAAGCTATGGTCACAGAGCAAGGTAACATATGTTAAGAGTCTCACTAAGCATACTTAGTTAATACATTTCCCATGGTTTCTGCCACATGGCTTGACATCAGGAGGTATATGGACACAAATGTTGAGGGCAGTTTGGACCTACAAATATTTAGAATGAGGTGTTCCCAGAATGCAGGGTTATTTTCAGATAGATAATATTACAATCAATACCAAGATTTTGTGTGTTCTTGTAACTGGAAAACAGAAGTGCTATGAAAATTGTCTACTGCTGCGTTTACTGTTTAGGTTTTAATGAATTGTGCCATTTAGACCTTCATACTATACTACAACCTACTAAGGGTTTTTAATGACAAGCATTTGTTCACATTAGCCAGGTTTTACATTTTCATAAAAGTCTCCAGGAATGCCAAACCAGTTTGAATCAAGTCAGAAAAGTCAAATGTACCTCTCTATGAGTTTTAAAAATTATTAAACTGATGGCACACAGATGCCCTAAACCTTGCATACTAACATAGAATCTGGGTATACAAAGCCTGTAGACAAGCATAGCTTTGGGCTAGTACACAGGGGCAAATTTTCATTTGCTTCTGAAGGGAATTCAGCAGCTGCCCAATTGTGTCCAATCAGTTGTGGATAGATTGAACCTGTTGGTAGGTATTGATCAAAAGTACACAAGTTTTATGGTATGTACAAATGATCAAGGTTTTCCTAAATAAATGCAATCAGGAAGACAGAATGTCATAAATGTGTGTGCAGTGTTTTGATGGAAGATGGAAGTTCATTTGTGCCTGATCTAACTAACACAAAAGCTGCAGCGCATCTGCTGATGTGTTCAAGTGCTATAGTAAACCTGGGCAATTTTAATTTTCCATGTGATTAAGAACATATGAGTAAAATGCTTAGTAGATCCAGAGATAAACACAAGGATATATAAAAAGTTGCATTTTGTCCCACCTCCAGTGAACTTCCCCCCAATTGTTCTTTAATTGTGTTGGGAGGCTACATGTGGTGTAAAGTGTAATTTAGCAAAATACTACTAATTCTACTAAATACTATATAGTACAAGAGTCTGCCTAGTTGAATACAAATGTATTGGGCAGTCGAGTGACAAATACAAATAACATTTATTTTCAATAAATGGAAAAGGATCTGGGGGGTTTGGTAGATCATAGATTATAGATATTATCAAACTGCAATATCTAAAGCTAGCAAATAACTTTCTTGTATTTAAAAGGGAATAGATTGCAGAGATGGAGACATAATCCTGCCCCTGTACAAAACATTGGTCAGACCAATACCACTATCCTAGACATGCGCAAACTTTCAGCAAGTGGGTGCCGAAATGTTTGAACTGTGATCGAAAGAAGGAACGAGTTGAAGCATCCAAAGCCGTTTTGGCCCAGTTTGAAGCTGCACAGGACTTTTTGGCTAGGTTAGTGACTGAGGATGAAACCTGGCTCCACATCTATAGTAGTAAAATCAAGGAACAGTCAAAGGAATGGTGCCACAGTGGGTCCCAGCAGACAAAGAAGTTCCGAACCCAGAAATCAGCCAAAAAAAATCATGGCGTCTGTTTTCTGGGACAAAGACGGTATTCTGTTGATGAACTACCTACCTCAGGGCTCTATTATCACCGGACAGTATTATGCTAACCTCCTGGACCAGCTGAAGGAGGCAATTAAGACGAAATGCCGTGGAAAGTTGACTAAAGGGATCCTTATTTTGCAGGACAATGCATCTGCACACATGTCCAACATTGTGGCTGCCAAATTGAACACCCTGGGTTTCCAATCGGTCCATCATCCCCTCCTACTCACCTGACATGGCCCCTTCGGACTATTATCTGTTCCCAAATTTGAAGAAACATCTGAAGGGGCAGAGTTTTGAGGACATTTCTAATGTCAAAGATGCTGCTGAGAGCTGGTTTGCGGCCCAACCAAAGGACTTTTTTTTAAACAGTCTAAAAAAACTGCAAGTACGCTGTACCAAGTGCATCAGTCTCAGGGGGGAATATCTTGAATAAATGTGATATTTCATAACTCTGGCTCTCTTCTTTCTGGGCAAAGCCAGGAAATTCTCAGCACCCCCTCGTAATTATCACTTTTGGAAGCAAATAATTCATGACATAGAAAAATATCTGTAATATTATATGAGGGTACATTAGGGGAAAAAACATAGTATTGTAAATGTTCCATGACTGATGAGCGTCTATTCCGAGACAAATATCCTGTTACGCTGAGCAGGCATCTGATAGGGTTGAAGGGAAGGGTGATTCATGTGGGCTTGTTTGTGCAGTCTTCAGCATGTTATAGGGAGGTCTTTTATGTTTACCAAGCTTACATAGTTCAGGTGGCACATACTAGTTCCAAGTATAGGTTTAGCTTTACTGTCACAGAACTGTAGCACATGAAATGGAGTTGCTGCTTCCTAAGATACCTATTCGCACATCCTTTAGAACATTATATTGAAAAAAGAATTTGTATGACACTAAACCCACACTCACTAATGTACATGTGTATATTCTTGAATTACTGCTCATTCAACTTGGGAGGCCCAGGTTCAACCTTTGTAATGCCCTATTCTGCACCGGTGATCTCTGGTGGTGGCAGCCTACATATTTCTCGCACTATATTTCCTGTAAACAATTCCACCAAAGTAGAGCGTAGGATAAGTTAGTAACGTTGCCATTTTATTGCTTGTGTAGTTCTTCTACAAACTGAAAAACTGCCTATTTTAGTTGGAAAAATAATTGAAATTATTGCTTTTGGTTTTAAGGTAAGCCATCTGTAGACAACATGCAGTGGAGCATCGACCCAGGCGCAGACCTTTCTCAGTATAAAATGGATGTCACTGTGATGGAGGAAAAGGTAAAACTGTTTTGTGGGCTTTATTTTAACAGACATTTTAGTTGTTCTTTTTTTCTTGCCACTGAATTTTGATGGCCAGATTCACCCCCCTAACATTTTAATTTTGTCCATATTTCTGCATGGAAATTTATTTTACATTGTATAAAAAATCACAAAAATCTGTTAAAAAAATAAATAAAATTAGTGAAACATATAAATAATAAAACTGTACAGTAGCATGTATTATATATATATATATATATATATATATATATATATATATATATATATATATATATTGAACTCAATACAGCTATTTTGTATTGAAACCAATACAAAGGTATTTGAATTTCCCGCCGCTCCTCCCGCCTGCACCAACGCATGCACTGACGTCACCGGGAAACCACGGAGAACGTCTCTGCAGTCGCTGAGAGAAAATCAAAGAGGGAGGACCCCACCCGAGGACCTGTTGGGACCAGCAGGAGGCTGGGGGAGGCCAAGTGCTGGGAAGTTTTGTAGGTTACATTTATAAAGGTTCTGTATGCTGGTGACACAATCCTATATATTCATTACCATGTCACTCTTTAACTCCACAATGCTGGGCTACTAATTGTATTTTATTAGCATCGTATAGATGCATTCAAAGCTGTTTCAACATATATATTGATATTTCCAATTATGAAGCTCAGCATTTACTCTAAATCATATACTAACATTTCCACTACAAGAAACCCCAGTTAAAATGTTTCAAACGATTGGGGACGTATAGGGCCTGATTTATTTAAAGCTCTCCAAGTTTGGTGAAGATAGACGATCATGGAATAACCTGGTTGGCCCAGCAAACTTGAAATGGATTGAAAACATTTGCCAGCTAATAGCAAATTAGCTGGCATCACCCAGGTTTTTAAATGATAGTCTGTCTTCATCTTGGGTAGCTTTAATAAATCAGACCCAAAGGGCCTGATTGCAGGTCATTGCAGGTTTCCTAAAAGTCATTTTAGGTTTGCTGGATCACCTAGGTTCACTGATGAAAGTGTATCTTCTCCAGCCTTGAAGAGCTTTATTAAATCAGGTGCAATGTGTCTATTTGACCAAGAGTTATACAAAATGTTGACTATTTTTTCCCATG
Source organism: Pyxicephalus adspersus (assembly GCF_032062135.1). Taxonomy (NCBI): domain Eukaryota; kingdom Metazoa; phylum Chordata; class Amphibia; order Anura; family Pyxicephalidae; genus Pyxicephalus; species Pyxicephalus adspersus. Next base: position 44,650,668 of record NC_092862.1, on the reverse strand, counting down.
CATGGATTAGGGATAATCCTACTTTTAACACAGAGTAGTAACAGTTGGAAAAACGTCATGTGGCTCATTGAAGAAGCTGCTTAACTAAACAGTGAAACATCTTTAACAAAATAAATAATTGCAATTGAATGTGACTTACCAGCTTTTCTGTGCCCTTAAAAAAGAAACCATTACATATAGTTATCTGTCCTGATCTTTGTTTAGGATGGGGGCCAAGACAATGCAGATGCTGACATGGATTACACATATGTCAATGAGAGCGTGCTTTTAAAGATGAAAAACCAGGAATGTGCAGATAACAGTACATGTAAGTGATTTCTTTTTTATGTATGTGCTGGTGGGGTAAAAGTTGTCTTACAGCAGTAAACTATATTCTCATTTTACCTGCAAAAGCTGAAGAATTTAAAGACCATGACAGCTTTACAGAAATGTTTGACAAGACGGAAAATGATGAATATGTGTCATATGCTCGGGAGCCCAGCCCTTCACAGAGATTCGATGTAGAAGAAGAATGTGATGTTTTTACTTTGCCAAAGAGGCTTTCCAATGATAAAGGTCAGCACTAACCTCAAACATTTGTTTTGCAATCTGTTGAAAGGTCTAATATTATTTTGAAAGAATTGCTCTGGTTGGCTGTAAAGATTAAAAAAAAACAAGATTGTAAGGCAATGTGCAGGCCACCACAGCAATGACCACCAGAGGATTGTAATTTAGGGAAGTATATGCTATTAGCATATACTTATACATAGCCTATACATACAAATATAAAAATATATAAATACTTGCCTTAGTATAAAAGTGTCCTTTTTTGTATTTGTATATTGTATTTTTATTCATTTAAAAAAATACAATAAACAAACATAAAGATGAAAGCCAAATAATACAAAAATATAGATTTAACAATAACCAGGAATAGTAACATATAGATCATGTATGTATTACAGAACATTACAAGTTTCTAGCAGAAAATAGAATAAAACAACATGATTTTTCTGGTTTTGAAGTAATAATGAACAGAAATGGTTGCTCAATAATTGTAACATAAGAAAAACAGGAAAAATAAATACCAATATATTTTATTAAATAAATATATATTATATACAAATTTATAAATATAATTATAAATAAAGATAACGTCATGTAATCGAATGAAGGAGATATAGGGATGTCACTTTAAAGATCCATGGTCAGTATTTACTTGCAAGAATTCATAGAAAACAAGAAGATTTGATTATTGAAGTGTCTGAAAAAAAGAATTGTACTAATTGGTCACCATTCTGTGCAAAAGTGTGAAGAATGAAAAAAGTGTGAAGAATGAAAAGTCAGAACATGGTTTCATGTTCAAGTGTCCAAATTGTTGTAAGGAAATTTCCAGTGAGCCCCGGAAGGTGACATGCAATCATTCTTGAGTGAGCTGTGTGTTGGAAATAAATGTAACACTGTGGCTGTCAATTTTATGGCTTAGCTTATAAACACTTAATTAAGCATGTACCTAATTTCATATTATTCTGCAGGTATTATTAATACCTTATCTATAAAGCACCACCATATTAGGCAAAACTAAACAGTAAATAGGGTTGCAACTTGGAAAGCAACAACCACCCATCAGGGTACATCTTTTCAACACAAGATCCATGAAACACTTCTCGTGATCAGAACAATGCTCTTCTGGGCAGGGTCCTCTCCTCCTCCTGTTTAATTGTTTGTATCTGTCTGTCACTTGCAACCCCTATTTATTGTACAGAGCTGTGTAATATGTTGACGCTATATAAATACTATTTAATATTAACAAAGCAAATCCTTCTGATGCTTTCCATAGGCTTAGTTTTAAGGGTTTTTTACGTTATTGTGTTATGAACCCCACCACATGTTTTTGTTTAAATAGAGGTTGAGATAAGTTAAATACACTTGGCTGCTGCCTCTCATCTCAGTAGATGCAATATTTAAAACCTGGTATTACCCCAAGAATTGTACCTTCATGAACCTAACCTTAAAGCAAAAACAAACAAACAAAAAATGATATCTGGTAATGAAAAAATATCCATAGGGGTGATGAACATCACTAGTACTGCTGGCAATCTTGTAATAATGTTGTTTTGTTAGTAGAGAATCCAGCCAAAGGAGCAGGTTACCAGAAACAAAAGGCATATGTGGAACCTTATGTGCAAACCAGTGAAAGGTAAACTTTAGACTATGAGGGTCACCTTGCCTGCATCTGAAATATGAAAGAATTTGACTTTATATTATCTGAACAAACTTTACTGACTTTGCTTTTTTTCTCTTTAGTACTTTATCTTTAATGCTCATGTCATACTAACTTATGGCTCTGTGTTTAGGCTGGCCATGAATTGTGTCTGCTGAAAGAAACAGATATAGAAGGAGCCACTTTGTCCAATAGCAACAAGCACAGCCAGTGTGTTTCAGGGGTCAAAAACACTTGCATTAAGAATTATGCAGAATAAAACATAAAGAATATTACATTTTTGTAAAAAAAATAGTTTAGAAGTAACTAAAACATATGTTTGTGTCCGCACACATGAAAATGTAGAACATTATCCAAAATTCTGAAAGACATATAACTATCATAGGGACATTGCATTGTGTGTCATCTATGGGATAGTTATGGGCATGATCATGGATTTATTAAGCATGTCATATTTCAGCGCTATATACATACAAGTTAATAATAAAATAACAAATCATGTTCTTTCTCATGGAAACAAATTTGTTCTCTACCTGACTCAACCCTTATGTAAACATTTCTAACAGGACTGGTTATGTTTCAACTATTGTGGACTGACCTAGATATAATAAAATACATGGCATGATACTAATATTACCAGCCCTAATTCAAAAGTAATATTTTTGGCATAACTTAACAAAAAAGTAGGAATGTCTATTTAAAAATGAACAAACACAATTGTTTTGAGTACCAATATTGAATGGGCAGGCTATGAATAAAGTGACTTTTCCTAGTTCCTTTAACAATGGGCATATGTATCCCTGCAATGAGACAATGTGTCTCTGTACAATGTGTATGTGGATTGAAACTGGGCATTGCTATATGGAAGTTTTTCATTCCATGCTGAAAGATCTGTACATAAGTAGGTGGGAAATATGTAATGTGTGTTTATTTCCATTTTATTATTTGAGATATAGTTCTGCTGCAGGTAAATTGTAAATATTTTCTTCTTTCATTTATAGAAAAAAACCTACAATGGATTTCCCTCATATTGAGGTTGTGAGAAACAAAGAGGAGAGAAGGAAAATGCTTGGCCACACTTGTAAGGAATGTGAGCAGGTAGGTAGTGTATCAGTACCTAGGAAAGGCTCTTTGTGATCTATAGTGATGAACAGTGTACAGGAAAATGACCATTATCTCACTGATTTAAACAGATTCCTGAATGACAGACATCTCTTCCAGGCTAGAATTCATTCCTAAAACACAGCCTTTGGCATGCTATTTGCAGTGGAACCACATGTCATTCACACACCATCCCACCACAGCTATGATGAAGACCTGTGACCATATAACAGAATGTGTCCACCATGTGCTGCTGTATCCTCACATAATAGCTTGTGTCAGTGCTTAATAACATGTATAGAGCATGGTTTGCTGAATGCATTTAATGCATATAATAAATGCTGAACACACGTCTAAAATTTTTTAAATTAAAAAAAAAAATTACCAAGCCTTTAAAGCAGGGGTCGGCAAACTCTGGCCTTTAGGCCAGATACGGCCTGGCCAGTAGTTTGTTCCGGCCTAATGCCCCCTGGCCGATCCGGCCTAATGCCCGCCAACAACAGGCGGCTGCAGAGCCGCGGGTTGCCGACCAATTCTGCCAGGGGGCGTTAGGAACTACCAGAGCCCCGGTGCTGCCTTCTTGCTGTTTCTCCCCTATTTACCGCGGCCAGCATTCATATTCCGCTGGCGCGGTAAATAGGGAAGGCTCCCTGAAGGGAAATCCCTCTCCTCCACAATGCATTCCCTGGTAGTGGGCGGAGCCATTAGGCCGGAACTCAGAGTCTGGCCTAAAGTACTTCTGCCCACCCCTGAAATGGCCTAGTGGCCATAATAGTTTGCCTACCCCTGCTTTAAAGTAAACCTATACCGACAGATTATGTAAACTGCTATTGCTAAATCATTCCAAAGAGGGCTAATTGCCTAAATGATATTTTGGTTTCAGTTAGACACCTGAAAAAGCATGAAGATAACTTCAGTACAATTAATGTGCACCTAAACTGCATACTCATTCTGTGTCTGTGATCCAAAACAGAGGATTAGAACACTAACCAGGAAAGCAGTACTTTTTAGAACCAAGTCTGTAGTGGCAGTTTATGTATTCCTTCAGTATAGGTCCATTTTAATCTGATTGAAAAACATAATCTGGTCTTGCTTCAAAGCAGGAATGGTTAAATCCCAAAGCTTACCACACAGAATACCAAATCCTTTGGCATGGAAAAACTGTTCCATATGTGTATAATCCTTGCTTACTATGTTAAAGCACCATCCAAAAGGAGCGCAGTTACATGCACCTTAGGGTCTGGCCAAAAGTCGATGTGTTCATTGGTTACCATTCATAATACTCCTCTCTCTCTGGCTTGTATAATAAACATAGAGGTACTGTCTTTACCTGCAGCTTTGTCCCTGGATCCAATCCCATTTACGAATAATGTTACAAATGGAAAGCACGTTACAGGACATAATTATTCACACAGAACTACCACTTTGAATGTAGTTTACTTTTCAGTAAATTCATTCAAGTACATTTGCAAGTCTTTTTATTGCCTTTCTTGTGCATTCAATTGCACTGAACTAATAAACAAAAATATCTGTATTTCCATTAAACTAATAAAGAAGCACAACAGTGCATGCAATGTGAACTGTGTAAAAAAATACCTCTTTGTACTAACAGAATTCTTAATTAACCATTCAAAATAGAACATTCTAATAGATTAGGATTTTTTGAAAAGTAAACATGGCTGTGAGCTTCTTGATCATTTTTGATAATTCTGTGATTTGCAATCCAATTCATTTTGTTTTTTTTAAAAAATCACTATTCAACAATTTAGGCTTCAAATCATAGAGATCCCTTAAGAAAAGACTTATATAACCATAATACAGTAGGACAAGTACTCCCACTTGTGGCAGTGTGGGGGAATTGCTTATACAATTCTTATGTGCATCGCATTTTGAACAGTGTATTTGATTCCTGAAACTTCACTAAGGATTGATCGCAGGAAGTCCTTCCCTTAAGGAAGAACTAATAAATGTTACACTAGAACAAGTACACCGACTTGTGGGGATATGGGGTAATTGAAAATAAATATCTACTTTATTTGTATGAGATGATATAATTCCTGGATCTGATGTTTTTGTTATTTATTTACCTAGTATTATGCAGACCTTCCAGAAGAAGAAAGAGCTAAGAAACTGGCCAGCTGCTCCCGCCACCGCTTCCGCTACATCCCACCGAGTACTCCAGAAAATTTCTGGGAAGTGGGCTTTCCTTCAACTCAGACATGTAAAGATAGAGGTGAGATGTTCTTTACACCGTTTACACTCTGAACCAGAATAATAATCTACTATTCGTTGCCAAGCTTAGCTTTCAACAAGATTGTTTTCTCAGTTAAAACCTAATACATTTTTTTTTTTTACTACTAAAGGATACATAAAAGAGGAAATGTCTCCCTGTCAGCGACCAAGAAGACGACATCCATATAGTGCAACATTTCCTACAAAAGGCAAAGAGCAGAAGACCTAATACCACTTATGTTCACTTATGGCTTTGTAGGAAGCAGTCGGAATAGAAATGAGAGTTGTTATTTCTGAATTAAAGCATGTTCCTTCAAAGGCAAATCAGCAGTAGGAACTATTTTCTTGAAAAGTTCCCTGTATAGCCATAAGCTCCAGGTAAATTATGAAATTACCCTTGTATTTCTGCAAGGAAATAAATGCTTGTAGGACACTAGAAAAAAGCATTTCTTTCTCATCCTTTCTTCACTTTCAGCCAGCTTCATCCTCTCTTCAATGCTCTGGTTTGTTAATGGACCCTCTTCATTTTCACAGTGCTGGAGTACTAGTCCTGCACTGTAGTATTTGCATCAGAAATACGACCACCAAATGAAGAGCCTTGAATATTTGATTGTAGGAGATCAGCTACATGAGGGGCGAAAGTCACAATATTAATGGTTAAGGGAAGTAAAAGTCTCCATGCATTTACCTTTGAGGTGTGAGAAGCCCCACTGAGAGGGTAAATTTGTAATTTAACATTAAGGCTTCAAACTTGTTCTTCCAAAAAACGTATTCTGTTCTGTTTTATTAATAGCATTGTAGCTGAGTTTGTATTTGCTGCCATTTTAGTGTGGGGCCTTTCATTTTGTTCATTTTCATCTTGGTAAGCCTATATTCTCTATGGCTAAATATATATATTTGGGTAGCTCAATAACCATGTAGAATTCCTGTTGGTATTCTCTGAACTGCCTTAATTTAGGTTACCCAGTGGGTCATATAGTCAGGTAAATGTGCCAGTGTCTGTACCGCTTCCTACCCAGCACACAGGGGTTTAGTAATGGCAAATCATGGTTTATTCTGTCAGAACAAAGTATCTGCAGTTATATTTAATATGTATATTTTTACATTTTCCATGTTAAAGTTTGTATTTTAGCACCTTTTTTTGAATGTGTAGGGTGCTGTGTTTGCACTGGATAATTTAAATATACACAGCAATATATAATTGATAATAAAAATGTGAGTTCTCTTTTCAGACAGTTTTTATTTTCACTGCTCCTTTATTTTTATTTTTATGCACATGGGAATTTGTGTTGCAAACATACTTGTGTGAATAGTCATCCGGGAGTCTATGGGGGGGGGGGGAACAACTCATGCCAAGTGCTGTAAATCTATTAGGAATTCTCCTGAATTGACATATGAGTGATCCCTACAATTTGGGATGATTCTGTTACTATCATCTTCCTCTTGGTGTTCACAGTTACGTTTTGGAGATCACCTTTTTAATGTTAAATAAGGGCTGTATTTTGGATGGAGCTCTTGAGTTAGTATCTTAATTAGGTGACAGTGGCTTGGATGAGGATAACCTTCAGAGTCGAAACATTATTATTATTATTATTATTAATAATAATAAATAGGATTTATATAGCCCGAACATATTACGCAGAGCAGTACAATAAATAGGGGTTGCAAATGACAGACGGTGACACAGCAAAGGAGAGGACCCTGCCCCCAAGAGCTTGCAATCTAGAAAACATCTGCTGAAAGCTACCTAGCATTGGATTCCTTTTGTTAAAACCCTATGAACTGTTATAGGGATGGGTCTAATGCTGAAACCTCAAATAATGGGCTTTAGCTCCACATTCACCACCCATTATGCATTCTAAGATTGTGGAAACATTCACCAGAAGCCTAGTATTGTATAGCAACTATGTACATACAATTAATATTCTATAATATAATTCTATAGTATTCTATAAATGGGATCTATACTACAGAACTAATAAGAGACAGTAGTGTTAACCATAGGTTTTAGAGGGTTCCAGGGGCCTGTTCAATCTCGGACAAAGGTTAATTTACTATGGAGCTGTTATCACCCCTCATTGCCATCGCATAAAATAATTAAAAACATACAGGTTTTAGACTGTAGGACGTTTCTTGAATTTGAGAGCTTGTAACATTTAATTTTTTTTTGTTTGTACATTTTATTAGTTTCTATGGTATTAAACCTATTGATTTAGGTTAACCTTTAATTAGAGAATGTATGTTATAATAATTGAAATTAATCCATAGCCCGGCTGCTGCTCATACATGCACATTATAAAAAGGGTCATTAACAAGCATGGGTCCAGATAACGTGAACACCATGTAAATGTGATTGGGATCAAGCAGTGGCTTTGTTGGCAGTAAGAAATATTTTCATGCTAAAGATAAACACATTGCTTGAAAATGAAAGTCCTTCTGTAAATGAGCTAAAGAAACCTTCAGAAGGCATCAGGAACACCCATTATATATGCTGCTTAATTATATCTGTCATTGGGTAGCAGGAGTCTCAATTACCTGTACAGTTATAAAATAAACAGGAGATCCAGCACAGGAAAGCAAACATTCACTAACCCAAAAGAATACTTTAACTGCAGTTCTTTGCCCACAAGATTACAGTCTGAACTTTTTTTGCATGAATACATTGTTTATCAAAATATGTTCACTGCACGGTAATATTTCTACTGCACTTCCAAAGTAAAATTCTGAAATCAAACCCAGCTGACAATTTAAATTGCTCTACTTTTATGAATACTTACATTTCTTCACACTTACATTTCTTCACACTCAAAAATATTTCTGCTGCCCCTGCCTAGCCTGGCACAAAGCCCTTGCAATAAAGTAATGTCACAAATGCAGTTCAATAGAGTGGCACATTTTGAAAACCTACTTTACCATACAGTGAGCCATTACAGCATAAACAATACATAGAGGTAGGAAAAGCTTGTTGCTTTTCATTTACAAACAAAACTTTTGTATTCAATTTTGTGTGTTGGGACATATTGGCCTAATAGCTTCAACACATATTGCTGCATGAAAAGATTGTGGGAGCTGCATTTTGTCACAACACCGCATACTGTGTGTTGTGCTTTGTTGCCCTCTTCAATGAATGGCAACATTTGAATGCACCTAACATGTCATATAAACCATTCATTACCACACCACAAGTGTAAATTGGCTTTTAGTCACTTTTTTTAAACAAGTTTACAGATCAGGAAAGTCAAATCTTCCAATCTGAAACTTGCTCCAGATTAGTTTTTTTGAACATTGATTGCCTTGAATGGTTATTTTGAAGTTATGTATTTATTAAACATTAAACGGGATAAATATGTGACCTACCATTGGTGACCTATCCTACGGATAATGCTTTTAGGTTGACTGTCATTCTAATGTAGTGGTTTCAGTACTTCCTCAGTCACTAATCTTGAGCAAGTAGGAATGTTCTCCACTAGCTGCATGTTCTGAGTCTGTGCCTAAGAAAGTGGTAAACCCTGACCTGAACCAAGCTTGCAGGATGGGAGTAGAGACTTTTAGGAATGTACTAGATGTGTTCATGTTCCATGTTATTATGGAGGTTCATTAAAAACAAGTTGGGAATAGCAGCACATACCCCAATCCTCGAGAGTTCATGTTACATTCTGCCTCCATAATTTTAATACCCTCTTTAAAAAATGGATGAAGGGGGTCATTTATTGCTTGAAAGTGAGAGTTAATTTAGCTGAGTGATCAGAAAACAGGGAAGTATATCGTGTAATCCATATATTCATCTGCAATATCTTTACCCTGTTTATTACATTTATTACCATGACTTGATATCATGATTGTTTTATACAATATCTTGTAGAAATCGGATTAAATATTATGGTCAAACCTGTAGGTGATGGTGCATAGGGCGCATAAACAAAATAAGCTGTAAACTAACAATTTATAACTAATTACTAAGGGTATTTTAGGGTTATCAGAACAGGTTGGTTGTTTCATGGTTCATGTTTGTTTATCTCCAGAATAAAAAATACAGTCTTGTATCATTGTATTTATAATCAATTAGGTGACACAGTGTTTCATGTTTTATGAACTTTGTGCTTTAGTATTCAATGTCATGTACTGCCACCTACAATAAATTGAATACTAGCCACAACAACTGAAAGCAATCACCTATGGGCCGTAATTGCCACCTCCACCTATCCTGCTCTTTTTCTTTAGTGTCCTCACAGAGGTTGGTGCAGTCATTTTCAGTCACCAACTACTAGTACATTCAGGCTGTATGTAACCCAAGAAGTCTCCCAGTCATCCAATGAGCACTGTTTTTTTTTAAAATGATATTGGCAATTTACCAAAAATACCTTTTAGATGGCAATGTCTCTATAGAGGCACACTTGGTATTTATTTGTGCAAGCACCGGATAGTCATCTCACTGCAATGTTCTCCCCTGGTCCAGGATTGTGACGGTTGCTTTCTTGTCTCTGTCTACAAAGGGTCACTATACTGTGCAACTGGGATTTGTGCTTCATGAGCTGTGTTGGGATTGTCCCTATTACTGCAAGTTATTGCCAGGGAAAAGGGTAGAGCCCCACTTCTTTCCTTTTTGTGGATTCTAGGCACCACCTATCTTTTCTCATATGGTACTAGAATGATGACTGGTTATACCAAGGCAGGTGAACCTGTATGTCAGCAATCAACTTCTCACTGGTTTGAGATTAATGTTTCAGACTTTTGCATAGTGGATTTAAGGCCTTGGGGAGGATTTTGAGTAAAAAATTACATGCTATGAATGCAGACTTCTATCATGTGTGAATGAAATCAATCAGTTTAACTATGTGAAACTCAAAGTGTAAAGAACAATTTCAGCCAGGCTACATTTCCTAGCATTCCTCCTATATAGTAGTATTCATGTGTTCACCTGAGCAAGCAGAAATTGTAGTTTATAGAAATTAGATGGTAAGCATTTGTGAGATCCCAGTATTTTAAAAGGAAACTAAATGGTATGAGAGGTTTTAAATTTGTATTACTAGGTGCACTGCTACACAATCGATTTTTGAATTTGAAAAGTCAATATCCAATGGTTTCACACATCAGATTCATGTTTGACCAGTACGTGAATTCCTTTAGATGAAAAAATGGCCTGTAGATTCACAAGTGCGAATTGTGGAATAGTAACCATACTCCCTCCTTCCAAATCAAGTGACCTCCATCTGTATACTTTACTAGAAGGTCAAATGACTGTACAAGATTAGTAGCCTGTACTTAGATGGACAGCTCAAATTTGGTCCCCCACTGCTAATCATCATTTGGGTGCAAATAGACTTTCATGGAACTTTCTGCAGGTAGGTGTATTTCTTTGCAAAGGTAGCTCTGGAGAATACAAGACCCCTAACAAGTCAGGAGTTTTGGACACCCTCTTGGTTCTTTTTGTCTGGTAATGATATCATAGCCTTCATTCTATGTTTTAGAGCTCCCATTTCTTTGTCAGATCTTTGGTGGCCAACATTACAAGGTGGTTTGTGAATTATACCAATATCCTGGGACAAAGATGAATCACTCCAGTACTTGTCTGTTGTCCTTACCGAGGCTGCAGGGTATAGCTGGACCAAAGCAGTGTTCCAGATTAAGAATAATTTTTTTTCTCCTAGGACATTGGGTTATGACCACTTGGGAATGGGAACTGTAGCAAGTTTTATCGGATCTACTGGTAGTTTCAAAATACACATCTAATAGTGGCTTGCTATTCACATCATCAGAATCAAAGATGGTTTTGGTGAGCTCATTATGCATGTAAAATACCCTGGAGTACCACTATGAAATGCTTGTGCCTGGATGTTTTCTTGCTATCTGCATCACTGTATCACTGATCTATATACATTTAACTGATTAAAAAATTAAAAGTAATTAAAAGTATTAAGCCATTGGATCAGAAAGACAGGCAATCAGCTACTATTTTCAGAAAAATATTTTAGCATTCCCACAAGAATGCGCAGCAGTTATGTCAGTCTGGCTAATCAAGAAGACTAAAGATTGGCATCTCAGAAGAGGTGAGGAAGAAGGAATGTGCAATGGAAAAGAAACAGGTTAATTATTTTTTTTTAATGCAATCAGGCAGGTATGTTTTATTGCAGAAGAGGCATTGTCTGTCCCTTCTACAATTAAAAACCTGCCTGGTCACAATTTTTTAATTTGACGTCTAGTTCGGCTTTAAAGCTAATATTTCCATTTTTTATATTATTTTTTTCATAATCTGTTCCAATTGTTTAAAACATTTTCATCAAGCATTCTGCTTTATTATCCTGTTATTATCCTGCAAATTTGGACTTTTGTTAAATGTCAACAGCTAAACTTTCATCTCTGATTATGATTAACATATGATTAACTCTAGCAAGCAGCTGTATTTCTACTACGAAACCCTAAGGTGTCTGTGGAGTGTGATTAAATATGTGGCTTCATCTTCTGGTAATGTTGTGCAAAATAAAAGGTGGTGGCTACCAACTGAGGACTACCTCTGTCTCTGGGGAGAAACTGGAGCAGACTTTTTGTTGACTGATTATACAAATTGTTTATAAACTGAATATTTGGCAACAGTTTATGTAAACATTGGCAAAGAAAAGGGTTGCTATCAGTAAATAAAAAGGGAAGATGGGGGAGATGATTGGTGCAGGCAGGCTAATGATGAGGAGGTTAGCAACATTCCAAACGAGTTTATAATGAATTAAAAAAAAAATGCACCAGGTTACTGTTATCTCATGCAATTTGCTAGATAGCACTCAGGTAACTTTTAAATTTTCATTTTGTGTACAGTACACTAGTTGCTTTTAGTTCTGGGGACCTATGTTTCTATTGGTGGTTGAATGGATAGATAAGATTGCGTTGGGTCTTTAAATTCCAGGCTTACAGCAAACACACAGATTAAATAAACATAAGGTAGCTCTTTTACCTGCAAAAAAAGATTTGTATTTCTGTCTATTCATTTCTGAGATTTACAAGATCTGTCACACAGTACAGGCTGGTTGGTAAACAAGCAGATTCACTGGCAATTTTTCTCTCTTGAGCTAACTTCTTCACTACTCTCTCTGCAGCCAAGTCCTAAACTTTTCTCTCTTTATCTAAGTTATTCACTTCCCTCTCCTCCTTCAACTCCTTCACTTTTCTTTCCCCACCCAACGCCATTATTTCTTTCTTTTGTCCTAACTCATTCACTTTTCTGGCTACAGCCAAGTCCTTCACTTCCCCCTTCTCACCCAGCTCATTCAGTTTGCTTTCCTCACCTAATTCCTTCATTTGCCTTTCTTCACTTAACTCGATTATTTCTCTCTCTTAACCTAACTCCTTCACTACCCTTTTTTCAGCCAAGTCCTTCGCTTCTCTCTCCTCATCCAACTCCATTACTTCTCCCTCTTCATCTATCCCTTTCATTACTCTCTCTTCAGCCATGTCCTTCACTTCCCTCTCCTTGTCTAGCTCATTCAGTTTTCTTTCCTCACCTAATTCCATCATTTATCTTTCTTCACCTAAGCAACTCATTTAGCTTTCTCAGCCAATTCCTTATCTTCCTTCTCCTTTCATAACCTCTTTACTTTACTTTTTCCACCAGCTCTTAACTTCCTTATCCTCACCCTACTGCTTTCACGTTCTTTCCTCATCCAACTCCCTTGTTACCCTCTTCCCACCCAACTCCTTTATTTCCCTCCCATCACTCAGCTCATTCAATTCTCTTTCCTCACCTTTTTAAATCCTCCACTTTTCCCTGCTTGATTTGCTTCTAAATTCCTTGATTTGCTTCTCTTTACACAGGATTCTTAAAACTCAGTTTAAAGAACTAGGCTTCAAGTTGAAGGCAAGGACCTCCAAGGTGATATTCTCTGGAATATTGTCTCTGCCATGCTCAACACAGGAAAGGCAAAGGGGGCTTAGACAACTAAATGCATGGCTTAAGTCCTGGTGTAAAAGGGAAGGGGTTGGGTTCTTAGAGCACTGGGCTGATTATTTATTGTACAACCTGTAATGTGTTTATGACTGTGATGTTGGTTTTTAATGCACATAAAATATTTTAGGACACTATTTGTTTCAGAATCTTTTTTTTCTTCATTTCCCTTCTCTAAAAAACTGGTGCGTCTTATGGTCCAGTGCGTCTTATGGTCCGAAAAATACGGTAAATGCTAGGGGAAAGATTTATGGGAAAGGTGGGGGATGGGACAGTTAAATAAGGTGGCAGAAAGGTCAGACAGGGGTTTGTCATTAGTGAAGGGTAGATTGGGGATAGTTGGGGGCAGGGTTATGGATAAATAATAGGAGTTTCCCAGGTTACACACAAACATTGGAGTGCACAGTACTAATTGTAGTGAAACACAAAATGATCTGGCAAACACTGCTGCTAAATGCAATAATGGTTTAAAGAGTCTATTCAACAATGCTAGAGGTCTGGCAAACAAAATAGGGGAGTTGGAAGTCTTAATGAATGAAGAGCATTATGACTTGGTCGGTATTGCTTAATCCTTGCTTTGTTCTTCACATGACTTGGCTGTTAACATTCCTGGCTAATACTCTCTTTTGGAAACACAGAGTAAAAATAAAAGATTGTGGTATATGTCAAAATTGTGTAAAAATATGTCAAAATTATGTCAAATTAAAAGTATGTGAGATGTGATCTGAAAGTGAATGTGAATGTGCACTCCACCCATAATGAGACATTATGGGTGGAGTGCACATTATGCACAATAATTATTGGAGTCTGCTTTATGTCCCCCATTGCTAAAGAGGAGATAGAGAATCAACTAATTGCACAGATGGAAGAGGGCTGCACAGGCAGTGGTAGTGATGGGTAATATTAACTACCCTGACATTGACCGAGGTGATGGTACTACAAGTACAGCAAAATGGTGGAATTGTATGAATTTATTACAAGATAAGTTTAGGGTACAGTTTATAGAAGCCACAACTAGAAATGATACTGTGCTGGACCAAGTTTTTTCCAACAATGCAAAGCTCATAACAAGTGTGCATATAAAAGAGAATCTGGGTAGCAGTGACTATAATATGATTTCAATTGATATAAGTTGTAAACAGGAAACAAAAACAGGAAAGATAAAACATTAAATTTAGAGAGCAAATTTTCCGTTATTAAGGGCACATCTCTGACATGGACTGTGAGGGAATATTGTCCTCATAGTTCACAGAACAGAAATGAGAATGTTTCAAGCCTGTTGTACACAAACACACTGCAAAATATATTTTAGTGGGTAATGAGTTTAAGAGCCTTAAATTAAAACCTTTGTGCCTCAGAGGTAATGTTAAAAAAAAAACATAAAGAAAGGGCATTTCAAACATATAAAAATGAGGAAACAGCTTTATCGTTTGAAAATTATAAAGAATTTAACAAAAGATGTAAAAGGTGATAAAAAGTGCCAAACTTTAAAATGAAAGACAGATTGCAAAAGAAAGTAAGCAAACTCTTCCCCCCCCAAAAAAAAAAAATATATTTTTTTAGCAAAGAGATCAGATCTGAGCATGTAGGCCCCTTAAGAGATATCTCAGGGTTGGTAAAGAAAAGACAGATTTACTAAACACTTGTTTTAGCTGCGTGTACCCTAATGGAAAATGGCACAGCTGAAGTCCAAATTGCTAATAACAATGTCACTGCCTTAAATGAGCCACAATGGCTCAAAATTGATAAGATTAAGAAACAGTTGGGCAAAATTAATGTTGACAAAGCACCAGGACCTAATGGATTACATCCACGTGTCCTCAGAGAGCTGAGCTCTGTTATTTCAAAGCCTTAGTTTCTCATTTTTAGAGACTCTGTGATACCAATGGATTGGCGTAAGGCCAATTAGGTTCCTATCTTTAAAAAGGAAGCCAATTACCAAGTAACAACAGACCAGTAAGTTTAACTTCTATAGTTGGAAAGATACTAGAGAGTTTGATAAAGAACCACATAGAGGAGTTTCTTGTAGAAAATATTAGTTGATTCAGAAAACTCTAAAGCTGTGAAACAAGTTTACTCTCTTTTTATGAGGAAGTAAGTAAACAGGTAGACAGTGGAGTATCAGTTGATATAGTGGACATTGCAAAAACATTTTAAACAGTACCTCATAGAAGGTTAATATGCAAATTAGGGTCTATAGGTTTAGAAAATTCAATCTGTAAGTGGATGGAGATTTTGCATCTAGACAATAGGGATTGTTAAATCATAGATCTGGAGAGTCTAAGGCTATTAGTGGTGTACCCCAGGGTTCAGTGTTGGGATCTTTACTGTTTAACAATCTTTATAATTGATATGAAGTTGGGATTAAAAGTACCATTTCTGTGTTTGCAGATCACAACAAACAATGCAATAGAATTGAGTATATACAGGATGTCTATAATTTACAAGCAGACATGGGTGTACTGTTTGATTGGGCAGCCAAGTGGCAAATTACATTTAAAATTGATAAATGTAAAGTTATGCACTTGGGGGCTAACTACATGCATGCTTCATACTGTCTAGATGGAATACATTTGGGGAAGACAAAAATGGAAATGGAGGTTTTGGTTGATCATAGACTTAATAATAGCATGCAATAGCAAGCTGCAATATCTAAAGCTAGCAAAGTAATTTCTTCTTTCTTGTATTGAAAAAGGAATAGACTGCAGAGATGGTGACCTAACTCCGCCCCTGTACAAAGCATTGGTTAGACCAAATCTGGAACATGCAGTTCAGTTTTGGGCACCAGTTTACAAAAATGACATTGTGGAATTGGAGATACTGCAGAGAAGGGCAACTAAACTAATAAATGGAATGGAGGAACTCATCTATGAGAAATTAGCTCAACTGCATCTATTCTCCCTTAAGAGAATTATAAGGGGGATATGATCACCCTGTATAAATATATAAATGGTCCATATATGGAACTTTCTTCCTGATAATTCACTTTAAGGACAAGAGGGAGCACTCCCTGGAGGAAAAGAAAAATGTAATCTCTAGATAAGGAAGAGATTTTTCACTGTAAGGTCTGTCAAAATGTGGAATGGATTCTCTCATTAGGTAGTATGATCAAGAAATACAGATGGCTTTAAGAAAAAGCTGAATGTTTCTAGAATCACAGAAAATAACTGGGTATTAAAGAGATCAATGAAGAGAGAAGTGAAGGAGTTGGGTTAAGAGCGAAAAGTGAAGAAGTTGGGTGAAGAGAGAGAGAAGTGAAGGTGTTGGATGAAGAGAGAGAAGTGAAAAAGTTGGTTGAGGAGACAGAAGTGAAAGAGTTGGGTGAAGATAGAGAAGTGATGAAGCTGGGTGAGGAGTAGGAAGTGAAGCAGTTGGATGAACAGAGGGAAGTGAATGAGTGGGTAGAGAAAAGGGAACTGAAGGAGTTATTTGAAGAAAGGAAAGTGAAGGAGTTGGATGGGAAGAGGAAAGTAAAGGAGTTAGATGAGGAGAGAAAAGTGAAGGAGTTGGATGAGGAGAGGAAAGTGAAAGAGGTGGAGGAGGAGAGGAAAGTGAAGGAATCGTTGAATAGAGGAAAGTGGAGTTGGATAAGGAAAATAATGGAGTTGGATGAGGAGAGTGAAGTGAAGGAGTTGGTTGAAGAGAGGAAAATGAAAGAGTTGCATGAGAAGAGAAAAGTAAAGGAGTTGGATGATGAGTAGGAAGTGAAAATGAAATAAGAGAAGTAAAAGAGTTGGGTGAAGAGAGGGGAGTGATTGAGTGGGGTGAGAAAAGAGAAGTGAAGGAGTTTGTTGAAGAGACGAAAGTGAAGGAGCTGGATAAGAAGAGGAAAGCAAAAGAGTTGGATGAGGGGAAGAAAGCAAAGGAGTTGGATTAGGGGAGGAAATTAAAGGAGTTGGATGAGGAGAGAGAAGTGAAAGAGCTGGTTGAAGAGAGGAAAGTGAAGAAGTTAGAGGAATGGGAAGTGAAGGAGTAAGGTGAGGAGAGAGAAGTGAAGGAGTGAGGGAAATAGGTGAGGAAACATATTTAAATAAGCTGGTGAGAAGGGAGCAGTGAAGGAGTTGGATGAAGAAAGAGAAGTGAAGGAGTTGGATGAAGAGAGTTAAATTAAAGAATTGAGAGAAGTGAAGGAATTAGGTGAGGAAAGATAACTGAATGAGCTGGTGAGAAAAGTGAAGGGGTAGGGTGGGGAGAGGAAAGTGAATGAGTTTGATGAAGAGAGAGAAGTGGATGAAGAGAGATAAATAAAGTAGTTGGATGAAGAGAGATAAAATATGGAATTGGGGAAAGTGAAATAATTAGTTGAGGAAAGATAGCTGATTGAGCTGGTGAGAAGAGAGAAGTGAAGGAGTTGGGTGAGGTGAGAGAAATGAAGGAGTTGGATGAAGAAAGGCAAATTATGTAATTGGGAGAAGTAAAGGAATAAGGTGAAGAAAGATAAAGGAGTTGGGTGAGGTGAGAGAAATGAAGGAGTTGGATGAAGAAAGGCAAATTATGTAATTGGGAGAAGTAAAGGAATAAGGTGAAGAAAGATAATTGAATGAGTTGGTGAGAAGAGAGAAGGGTGAAGAGAGGGAAGTGAGGGAGTAGGGTGAGGAGACGAAAGTGAATGAGTGGGGTGAGGAGAGATATGTGTAGGAGTTGGTTTAAGAGTGAGAAATGAAGGAGTTTGGTGAAGAGAAGGAAGTGAATGACTGGGGTGAGGAGAGAGAAGTGAAAGAGTTGGCTGAAAAGAGAGGAGTGAAGGAGTTGGGTGAAGAGAGAGAAGTGATGGAGATGGGTGAAGAGAGAGAAGTGACGGAGATGGGTGAAGAGAGAGAAGTGAAGGAGTTGGGTGAAGAGAGGAATGTGAAGGCGTAGGGTGGGGAGAGGGAAGTAAATGAGTTGGATGAAGAGAGAGAAGTGAAGGAGTTGGGTTGAAGGAGTTGGGTGAAGAGAGGAATGTGAAGGCGTAGGGTGGGGAGAGGGAAGTAAATGAGTTGGATGAAGAGAGAGAAGTGAAGGAGTTGGGTAAAGAGAGATAAATTATAGAATTGAGACAAGTGAGAAAATTAGGTGAGGAAAGACATTTGAATGAGCTGGTGAGAGGAGAGCAGTGAAGGAGTTGGGTGAGGAGAGGTAAGTGAAGTAGTTGGGTGAGGAGAGGTAAGTGAAGTAGTTAGGTGAGGAGAGGAAGGTGAAGGAGTTGGATGAGGAGAGAGAAGTGAAGAAGTTGGATGAGGAGAGATAAATTGTGGGATTAGGAGAAGTAAAGGAGCTAGGTGAATAAATATAATTGAATGAGCTGGTGAGAAGAGAGAAGTGAAGGAATTGTGTTAGGAGAGGGAAATGAAGGGGTTGGTTGAAGAGGGGGAAGTGAATGAGTGGGGCGATGAGAAATAAGTGAAGGGGTTTATTGAAGAGAGAGAAATGAAGGAGTTGAAAAAAAGAAAGTGAAGGAGTTGGAGGAGGAGAAGAAAGTGAAGGAGCAGGGTGAGGAGAGGGACATGAAGGAGTAGGGTGAAGAGAGGAAAGTGAATGAGTGGAGTGAGGAGAGAGAAGTGAATTAGTTGAATTAAGAAAATAAAGATGAATGAAGAATGAAGGAAAATAAAGAAGTTGGATGAAGAGAGGGAAGTGAATGAGTGGGGTGAGGAGGGAAAGTGAAGGAGTTGGGTGAGGAGAAAGAAGTGAAGGAGTCGGGTGAAGAGAGAGAAGTGAAGGAGTCGAGTGAAGAGAGAGAAGTGAAGGAGTTGGGTGAAGAGAGAGAAGTGAAGGAGTGGAGTGAAGAGAGAGAAGTGAGGGAGTTGGGTTAAGAGGGAGGAGTGAAGGTGTTGGATGAAAAAAGAGAAGTGAAATAGTTGGTTGTGGAGACAGAAGTGAAAGAGTTTGGTGAAGAAAGAGATAAGTGAAGAAGCTGGGTGAGGAGAGGGAGGTGAATGAGTGGGGTGAGAAAAGAGAAGTGAAGGAGTTTGTTGAAGAGAGGAAAGTGAAGGAGTTGGATAAGAAAAGGAAAGCAAAGGAGTTGGATGAGGAGAGGAAAGCAAAGGAGCTTGATGAGGAGAGAGAAGTGAAAGAGTTGGTTGAAGAGAGGAAAGTGAAGAAGTGGGACGAGGAAAGAAAAGTGAAGGAGTTGGATGAGGAGAGGAAACTAAAGGAGTTGGATGAGGAATGGGAAGTGAAGGAGTAAGGTGAGGAGAGAGAAGTGAAGGAGTGAGGGAAATAGGTGAGGAAACATATTTGAATGAGCTGGTGAGAAGGGAGCAGTGAAGAAGTTGGGTGAAGAGAGGGAAGTGAAGGAGTTGGGTGAGGAAAGGTAAGTGAAGTAGTTAGGTGAGGGGAGGAAGGTGAAGAAGTTGGATGAGGTGAGAGAAATGAAGGAGTTGGATGAAGAGAGATAAACTGTGGAATTAAGAGAAGTAAAGGAATTAGGTGAAGAAAGATCATTGAATGAGCTAGTGAGAAGAGAGAAGTGAAGGAATTGTGTTAGGAGAGGAAAATGAAGGAGTTGGGTGAAGAGGGGAAAGTGAATGTGTGAGGTAATGAAAGATAAGTGAAGGGGTTAGTTAAAGAGAGAGAAATGAAGGAGTTGAAAAGAGGAAAGTGAAGGAGTTGGATGAGGAGAGGAAAGTGAATGAGTGAGGTGAGGAGAGAGAAGTGAATGAGTTGGATAAGGAGAAATAAGTGAATGACTTGGATGAAGAGAGAGAAGTGAAGAACTTGGGTGAAGAGAGAGGAGTGAAGGACTTGAGTTAGGAAAGAGATGTGAACGAGTTGGGTAAGGAGAGAGAAGTGAAAGAGTTGGTTGAAGAGACGGACGTGAAGGAGTAAGGTGAGGAGAGGGAAGTGAAGGAATTGTGTGAGGAGAGGGAAATTAAAGAGTTGGATGAAGCGAGTTAAGTTATGGAATTTAGAGAAGTGAAGGAATTAGGTGAGGAAAGATAATTGAATGTGATGGCGAGAAAAGTGAAGGAGTAGGGTGGGGAGAGGAAAGTGAATGAGTTTGATGAAGACAGAGAAGTGAGAAGAGTTAGAAGAGAGAAGTGAAGGAGTTGGGTAAGGTGGGGGAAATGAAGGCGTTTGATGAAGAAAGACAAATTATGGAATTAGAAGTAAAGGAATAAGGTGAAGAAAGATAATTGAATGAGCTGGTGAGAAGAGAGAAGGGTGAGGAGAGGTAAGTGAGGGAGTGGGAAGTGAGGGAGTAGGGTGAGGGGAGGAAAGTGAATGAGTGGGGTGAGGAAAGATATGTGATGGGGTTGGTTTAAAACAGAGAAGTGAATAAGTGGGGTGAGGAGAGAGAAGTGAAGGAGTCGGGTGAAGAGAGACAAGTGAAGGAGTCGGATGAGGAGAGGAAAGTAAAGGAGTAGGGTAGGGAGAGGGAGAGGGAAGTAAATGAGTTTGATGAAGAGAGAGAAGTGAAGGAGTTGGGTGTAGATAAATTATGGAATTGAGATAGTGAGGGAATTAGGTGAGGAAAGATATTTGAATGAGCTGGTGAGAATAAAGCAGTAAAGGAGTTGGTTGAGGAAAGAGAAGTGAAGGAGTTGGATGAAGAGAGATAAATTGTTAATTAGGAGAAGTGAAGGAACTAAGTGAATAAATATAATTAAATGAGCTGGTGAGAAAAGATAAGTGAAGGAACTGTGTTAGGAGAGGGAAATGAGGGAGTTGGGTGAAGAGGGGGAAGTGAATGAGTGGGGCGAGGAGAGTGAAGTGAAGGAGTGTGATGAAGAGAGAGAAGTGAATGAGTGGGGTGAAGTGAGAGAAGTGAATGAGTGGGGTGAGGTGTGAGAGGTGAATGAGTGGGGTGAGGTGAGAGAAGTGAATGAGTGGGGTGGGGTGAGGTGAGAGAAGTGAATGAGTGGGGTGAGGTGAGAGAAGTGAATGAGTTGGATGAGGTGAGAGAAGTGAAGGAGTTGAAGAGAGATAAATTATGGAATTGAGGGAAGTGAGGGAATTAGGTAAAGAAAGATAACTAAATGAGCTGGTGAGAAGAGAGAAGTGAAGGAATTGTGTGAAGAGAAGGAAATGAAGGAGTTGTCCGTAATAAAAGATGGAAGTGGGTGAATTATAGAAGTGAAGGAGTTGGCTGAGGTGTTTCGGTAAGGAGAAATAAGCGGCACTGGAGGAAGTTGCAGCCCATTCTGCAGGGACACCCAGTCCATGGGAGGAAGGATCATGTCATAGTGATCCCGCCCCTCTCCCACCAATAACAAGCGCTGCCTCGCCGCTCGTACGGCTGTGTGTGCACTCGTGTGCTTATGGAGCCGTCCTGACACGCTCCTTACCGGGCACTATGGCCGCAGCAACAAGCAGTAAAAGCAGCGGCAATGGCATCCTGATGATGGCATGCTCCATGCAGTCTCCCGCCCATAGCCTGGACCATGTCAGGAGGCAGCAGCTCATGGACCCCCGCAGAAGACAGGCTGCCCTCTCCTTTCTCACCAATATCTCCCTGGACGGGCGCCCCCTGCCGGTTAGTGGTGAATGTGAGGACGGGAATGCAGGTGCAGCAGGCAGGAAGGTGCAGGCGGCACTGCAGTGTGAGGAGCCCGGCACTCCGGTATCTGCTACCCCAATACCTGGCACTCCGGTGCGCCAGCTGCACAGCAAACCGACCCGGGCCTCCCCACAACTCAGAGCCGGGGTCCTGCGTGTGGACGAGGAACACGAGCTGTATGTGGCCAGGAACCAGCTGGCTGAAGCTGAGGATGCCTTTAGCATGCCGTTCACCCCAGTCAGTGCCATCCCCAGGGGCCGCCTGAACTCCTTCACCTATGGCATCCTGCCAGCTGCTTTCAGCAGGACAAGTGCTGTCCCGAGCTTCTCCAGCCCTGACCCCATGCAGGGGGTGCTGAGCAGCATTGACAACCAGAGATCCAGGTAAGGCAGAAGACTTCCATACAGCCCGGGGAATCCTGGGAGAGCAGCGATGCATTATGTATGACCAAGATTTCTATTCTGAATGCACATACAGCACTGAGATTTACTCATTCTTGCTGGGGTTGGCCATAGACAGTCAGATAAGAGTACCTGTCTATTGTCACATCTGCACCTATGCAGCTTGTACAGTGGACAGATATGGCGTGGACCTTGCATGGTAAATGTGGACCTTGCCTGGTCAGCATATTTTGCAGCCCTTTGTATAGAAGCAATAAGTAGAAATCAGAATAATAAATATAGAAAATCCCTTTATTCCATGGCTTCCGGACACTTCTGTAGATGCTGGTGATGTCACTTTGCCTTGCCGTATTTTGCCGGGAATGCTCCCCATCCCAAATCCCGCAAGAAGATGTTTAAGCCCCAATCAGAAGTTTATACTTTGGGAACCACAGTTTTCCCAGGATAGATCAGGAGGGCTGGCGGATGTCATACTTGTCTAGGTGACCACACCAGAAGACAGGGGTAAGGAAATTATTTTACTTGATTGCTTTCACTTGGGGATTCAAACAGGAACTTTAAGGTAAGGATAAAGGGTCCATTTTAATAAGTTTGTCTTGGAAGTGACATAGATGTGCACTTCCAATGGATGATAATTTTAAGAGGCTTTGAGCACCTGAAAAGAGGAGGAGAGGGAAATCAACACATCATACTGGCATGGAGCTCCAAAGTCAGGCAGGGCTGCTTGCTCTAACCTGGTCACCCTAATCACAGCGTGGTCACCAAACAAAGAAAAAAAAAGTGCCAGAAACATTTTTTTTTTGTTTTTTGGAGACAGATACATTTTACAGGTTTAGATATGTAACCTGGAGTTAAAGGACCAATGAGCCACACTCCCTTAATCCTCTCTGTAGAATACAAATTTCTGATTAGAGGGCAGTTTCGGGCAAGAGGATGCTGTACTGCCTACATTCAGCTCTTTGATGAAATGCTTGTTCTTATTTTGGAGAAGGGAATTGGGGTCGGTGTTGAGGAGCCACAAGAACTGGTGGCCAGTATAGATCTCATCATCGGAAGCCAGCAATCATCTGATCTAAGCTGTGTGTTGTGGTGTACAGGGGTGATGGGGGTGGAAAATGTTAAGGACATTGGTGCATGAATAGGGCATCTGTCCTTAAAATCTCTGATAATACTGATAAAACTATTGTGCATTATTTCATTCTAGAAATGACACAACAGCAAACAAATGCTGTATAATATATTTTTATTATTTATTTACTCTTGCTAGTAGACCTGCGCAATTATCAAACCCATCAGATATAGTAAAAATTACTGAGTGACTTTTCCAGTAGACTAATTGCCTCTCAGGTCAGAGTTTAAAGGGGTGGAACACAGGACATTTCATTCATTGACCGCAGGAAATGAATGATGATCATCTCATTCACTGACAATCAATGCTTTCTTCCTGCTTTTCAGAGTAGTGACCACTTACAGATTTAATGCAGTCAGCACACAGCACTTTAATTTACAATGTGTGTTAGTTTTACATGACTGTGCTCAGGACATTGTTTGCTTCAACAGAGTCAAATGCAGATCATTTGTATAGTACTGCTTATAATGGAAATACATTAAACTTTAAACCCAAATATTTCACATGTGAATAAGCGGTGTTAAGTCACTGAGAACTACAGACTACAAACTGTAGCTTGTGATTGGGTAACTCAGAGCAAAGATTATTAAAAGAATAAATTGTAAACAAATATATATCATTAAGGTTAGATTCGGGTGTGTGGACCAAGGAGAAATATTATGACTTAAATACGCCTTTTCAAAGAAAGCTGTTCTGGACACTGCAACCAATAATGAGCATTGTCCAGAATGTAACCCTTTATTCACATACATAATAAAAGCATAAGAGTAGATTCTCATATCCCTAAAAACTGCAATAATATATAAGTAGTACCACAATTGTATGCCATTCATTGATGTGAGAGCATGTTTTGTAGTAAAATAGTGGACATGGGTTGACAGAGGTCCCGGTACCCAGCGGCTGGAGATTTTGCAGGAATAAGTAGCCTGTGTATGTTTCATCTCCTTCATATGTGCTAACAGATTAAACGCTGGATCTTGGAACATGCCTGCTTCTGATGCTGAAATAGGTACTGCAAGCTGCTTACTTCCATTTGCATACAGAAAGTTCTGTGTAAACATGCCAGTTCTAAAAAATATTTTCACCTCAGTAGATGCATTCTTAAAGTACGATAACCTTAATATTCATAGCAAGGGTTAATTCGCACCATATAGTATGTGCAGAAGATTGCAAAGCCTAATTCTAGGAAGAAAAACTTTCCCTTGCAGTGGCACCCTCCAACAATACAAGGTTTAAATGATTGTTTAGGTATAAGGGTAATAAAAGAAACACTTTTACTTACCTTAGGCTCCTGCTCCCACAGGCTGCTTCTCCATGCAACCCATCCCACATTCTTTGAATAGGCACCAATGTTCTCCCCTACAATGCAGGAGCAAAGGACCTGCACTAAAGATGCCAGAAAGTCTGCCCAAAACCCTGTGCATCAAGGGAATAAAGGATGAGGTACGTAAATCCCACTGCAAGGGAAGTTTTATGTGCATATCCGAGTTTCAGCTAAAAAGAGTCCAGCTGGTATGTCCCTAATATAGGATTCCCAGCAGTGTACAATGCAGGGATTGGTTTTATGTAATGTACGACGCTGCGTAATATGTTGACACTATATAAATCCTGTTTATTAATAATAATAATAATAATGTAATACCCATATTTTCCTCTTTTCCTAGTCAGAAAGACAATGTTCAAGGATTAACAGGAGGGTAAAAAGACAGAAAAAGGTAACATTTAAAAGTGTGGTTAAAGTAAATCTAAATCAAAAACATTTTTTTGTATTTTGGATAGAGTATTGGAGGAACATCTTTGTCCCATCAAGGGGATCTCCCTTTCTTTCTGTATGTGAGATGAAATCTATATGAAATGATCGAAATCCAACTTTTAGACAGTTGTTACCAGAACAGGTATCACCATTATATTATCCTCTCTTTCTGTACCTGTGGTGACTCAAAATTTAGAATTTTCGACCACTTTTTGTCCCGGGTAATAGTTACTGGAATAAATATAGAAGTGAACGACCCCAACAAAGTAAAAAGAGTAAAGTAGGGATCTGACATGGCCCAAACCTTTTGCCATATGCAATACAAAAAAAGATATACATGCTAAGATACAGAACATTTAAATACACAGATTTTTTTCAATCCTTGCATAATTTCTTTTCTAGCATTTCAAAGTGGGGATCCTAAAACAGTTTAGGGACCTAAAAAACAAAAATTGTAAAATGCTTACATATTGTTTGTAAAATATAAAACAGATAATCTATTTCTGAATGTAATTTCTGTACCACTCACCTCACTTCTTTTGCTTGATCATCTTTGCACTCCTAAAACCATTTTCCTTTCAATGTTGGCTTCTACATCCAAACCATAACATTTGATCACCTGCATCTCTCTTCAGCCCTCCCTTTACTGCCAATTACCCCCCCCAACCTTTTACTGATCACCACCTCTGCCCTCTCCCTTCCCCACGTACCACTTCTCACCCTCTTTACTCCATACCCCACCACCATTAATCACCTATGTTACAATGCTAATCACCTATGTCCTTTCCCAACCTATGTTCCTCCACCCACAGTGGTTGGTAAGTTGGCAGGGAGTGAGGAATGCATGGGGTGGAAGAGAGGTAGAAGTTCCTTATTGATTACTGGAATCAAGACATTTTGCCAGTAAGCAAGTTAAACTGGGAATGTGTTCCTATTGGCTGCATATGTGGCTTGGGTTGCTGAGTATCCCAGCATCCTCGGGGCTGCCGGGACTGAATAAACTCCGGCAGGCATTCTTGACTTCTGCCATCCTGGCCTTCTCTGGCCTTTTCTGTGGGTGGATAGAGTCAAATCCACTTTCCACTATGGCTATGTGCATGAATGTTACAAAGTGCAGCATTCAGCAGCCTATTCATTTGAGTGTTGCTGTGTGAGTGCTACTCAGTCCTCACACACAGAACAGCTCCAGGTTGTGCCACTTCCACCTTTGCAACATCTGCAAAATACATCCCTTACTGTCCCCAGGGACTACTAAACTCCTGGTTCATGCTCTTATCATCGCTCTCCTGGACTACTGGAACCATATCATTACCATTTGGACACCAAATGACCAAAAGTTTGAATTGTTTGTTGTAAATCTATCCACAGCTATGATACATGACATGATACACAAATACACCCCTAGCTCTCCCCTTTACTACTCTAATACCCAACTGATTACGTCCTCACTTATAACCTCATTACAGAATTGGCTCAAAGAATTCTCTAGAGCTGACCCTACTCTGTGGAACTTCCTTCCTCAACCTTTTAGCTTACCAGAATGTTAGTGTGGGGTAACGGAAGCCTCTGCATATAGCAACTTATAATATTATTATTATTATTATTAAACAGGATTTATATGGCGCCAACATATTACGCAGTGCTGTACATTAAATAGGGGTTGCAAATGACAAATACAGACAGTGATACAGGAGGAGAGGACCCTCCAAAAGATAGAAGGCTAGGCAAGTTTGAAAAAAATGGGTTTTGAGTGCTCTTTTAAATGAGCAGAAAGTAGGAGCAAGCTGAATAGGACAAGGAAGACCATTCCACAGAGTTGGGGCAGCGCCAGGGAAGTCTTGTATCTGTGCGTCTGATGAGGTTGAGTGAGGAAGTCATTAGTAGGTCATTGGAGGAGCAGAGAGAGCGGCTGGGGAGTATTTTTTTTACCAGGTCAGAAATGTAAGTGGGACAATAACTGTGGAGGGATTTGAAGGCAAAGCACAGGAGCTTGAATTTGATTCTAAGGTGAAATGGTAGCCAGCGTGGAGATGCAGCGGAAGAGGAGCGGTGGGAAGGATGGATGAGTCTGGCTGCAGCATTCATGATAGATTGTAGAGGAGAGAGTCGGGTTAGTGGAATACCACAGAGGAGAAGGTTAAAGTAGTCCAGACGAGAGATGATTAGAGCATGTACAAAGAGTTTGGTGGTCTCGGGGGACAGGTAGGGGCGGATTTTGGAGATGTTGCGTAGGTGAAAGTGACAAGACCTGGAAATGTTCTAAATATGGGGGGTAAATGAGAGGGCTGAGTCAAAGGTGACACCAAAACAACGTGCCTGAGGGGAGGGACGAATAACAGTGTTGTTAAGTTAGAAATATTTCAGAGGGAGATTTGGAATTTGAGGGGGGATGATGATGAGTTCCGTTTTATCCAGTTTGAGTTTCAAAAATCGGTCAGACATCCATGATAAATTGGCCGACAGGCAGCATGGGACCTTATCCAGGACTGAGGGAGACAGGTCAGGGGTGGACAGATAGATTTGAGTGTCATTAGGATACAGATGGTACTGTAAGCCAAAGGGGGATATGAGACTACCGAGAGAGGAGGTGTATAGAGAAAAGAGAACCGGTCCAAGGACTGACCCTTGGGGAACACCAACAGGGAGGGGAGTGGGCGAGAAGGAGTTACCATTGATTACAACTTGAAAGGAGCGGTCAGACAGATAGGAAGCAAACCAAGAGAAAGCAGTGTCACTGATACCAATGAAGCGCATGATTTGTATTAGAAGGGGGTCATCAACAGTGTCAAAAGCAGAGGAAAGATCAAGGAAAAGGAGCAGGGAAAAGTTGCCTTGGGACTTAGCCCTGAGGAGATTATTAGCCACTTTAGTAAGGTCTGTTTCAGTGAAATGGGCAGCTCTAAAACCAGACTGAAGAGGGTCAAGAAGAGAATTGGTACTTAGGTAATCGGTGAGTCTTTTGTAGACAAGGCGTTCAAGAAGTTTGGAGAGATATGGGAGAAGGGAGATAGGACGTTAGTTAGGGGGTAGGGATGGGGTCCAGTGAGGGTTTCTTTAAAATAGGGAGAATTATGGCATGTTTGAAAGTTGAGGGGTATTTACCAGTACAAAGGGAGAGGTTGAATAGTTCGGTTAGGGCAGGGGCCAGGGTGGAGGGATGAGCACGAAGTAGATCAGAGGGAATTGGGTCAAGCGGCCAGGTAGTAGATGGAGATGATGAGAGAAGAGACTTCGTCCACAGTAACAGGGCTGAAGGAGGCCAATGATGATTTACAGATGGAAGGGGTGGATATGGTTGGAGTGGCTCGTGGGCAAGACATCATGTCTGATTTTGTCTATTTTATCCTTAAAGTAGGTGGCAATGTCTTGGGCAGAGAAGGTTGTTGGGGGGGGGGGGGGGAGCAGGTGTGAGGTTTAGGAGGGAGTCAATTGTAGAGAAGAGGTTGCGTGGGTTGAAAGCTTGAGAGGAAATGACTGCAGAGAAATAATTTTGCTTGGTGACTGTGAGCTCACTGTTAAAGTTTTGTAGCTTGGTCTTGTAGTCCATGAAGTCACAACTGAGGCCAGATTTTCTCCACTTACACTCAGCTGCACGAACAGACTTTTGTAGGTGTTTGGCGTGATTGTTGTGCCAGGGTCGGGGGTTGGCAGGGCGGGGGTATCGGAAGGTGGCAGGGGCAACTTTATCTGAAAGCCAAGGAAAAAGAGTGGTTTAACAGGGCAGAGTGGCAGCTTCATGGGGGAAGGTGATTTTGGAGAGGGGGTTAGGGACACAAGGAACCTTTTGAGAAAAGGTTGTGGTCAAGGTTACGGATATCTCTCTGACATTGACCAGGTCTGGGATGTGGCAAGGGGGGCAAGAGTTCAATAGGTTGAAGGTGATGAGGTTGTGATCAGAAAGGAGAAATGGTGAGTTGTCAAGGAGGGTGAAGTTGCAGAGTTTGGAAAATACCGGGTCTAAAGTGTGTCCGGCTATGTGTGTGGGGCCATTGATGTTCTGTGTGAGTCCAAATGAGGAGGGAAGGTTGGGCTCATCCATTGCAACAATAACGTCACCAAGGATGAGGGTGGGCAGGTCATGGGAAAAGAGTGTGTGGGAGCCAGATGCAAAGTTATCTAAAAATTGTGATACTTGGCCAGGGGGGCAGTAGACAACAGCAACAATGAGGGGTAAGAGGCTAAAGAGACGGACAGAGTGGACTTCAAAAGAGGTGAAAATGAGAGAGTGTGGAGTAGGAAGGACTCTGTATTTACAGTTAGGTGAGAGAAGGAGACCCACACCACCCCCTACTTTGTTGCCAGGTCTAGGGGTATGTGTAAAGTGCAGGCCTCCATAGGAGAAAGCAGCAGCAGAGGAAAGCCAAGTTTCAGTTAAAGCCCGAAAGTTCAGAGATTTAGAAAGGAGAAGGTTGTGTATAGAGATGAATTTATTGCCAAAAGATCGGGCATTCCATAGACTGCCAGAGAGAGAGGGTAAGAACTTATGGGTAGGGTGACTGGGGATGAGTTTCGGAGAAGGGAGAGTCTTGCTGAGAGTATATGGAAGGGGGCAGCTGTGTAGGGGACCAGGGTTGGGTGAGATGTCACCAGAAAGTATCAGTAGAGAAAAAAGGTGCAGGAGCACAGACAGAGTAATCAGGAGAGTGAAGAAGCAGAGAGACAATGAGTTATCAGACTGGGGAGGACAGGGAGTAGTGCCAACAAAGAGAGTGCAGGGTGAATAATACATTTCTACCGATAATTGCGAACCATATGCGTACATTAAACAATGTGGCAAACTGAAGTCCTGATCTGTTCAAATTCATGTGTCACTTATATACTTATATAGCCGACAAGGAACCTTCAAATCCCAGGTATTCTATTATGAAAACAGTTCATTCATACATGTTTGTTTTTTAGTTCTATGCCCTCCACCTTCAGAATTGGCCACTTTTAGGCCAAGAGTGAACCACAAATATGGGCAATTATGTTTGCCTAACAGAACAACCTATGTTTTCGGGATCAGTAATCACCTGCAGTAACATATTTGTACAGTTTACTTCCACAAAGCCCAGACTTTAAACATAATCAGTTATGCATATGTAGGTTCTGTCTGTAGTTGGTGGTTTGCACACAACAGCAGAGCCAACTGATTCTCCGTACCACTATGGGGAAAGGAATTGATTGAACTGGATCCCGCTATACTGTAGCAGAACCTGCTTTGAATGCAACGATATAGTCACTTCAAATATAATTACTCATCTATGACAGTCTGTATTAAATAGATGGGCTCATAGATTATTATTATTATTAATATTATTATTATTATATTATTAAACAGGTTTTATATAGTGCCAACATATTACACAGCGCTGTACATTATATAGGGGTAGCAAATGAGTTACGAATAGAGACTGTGACACAGGAGGAGAGGACCCTGCCCAGGAGAGTGTACGATCTAGGAGGTGGGGGAAGTAACACAAAATAAGAGGGGATAGATCACCCTACAAATATTTGCGTGACTCGCCTATCTGCGTTCCATAGCAGGGCACTGTTATCTTGATTGTCCATGCTGGGATGACATAACTCCCGCACAGACCTGGCGGAGTTCATTCATCCCTGGCACATGCTAGAAAAACGGGATTGCTGGGTTTCCCTAGCAACCAAAGATGATGCTCTGCGCATGCACATCTCGGTTTTGGGGCCAGAAACCAAGGGCGATCAGGCAGGTGAGACACATTATTGCAGAAAGAACATCACCTGTCAATAATGATCTCCCTGATCAGGGATTTTTACCTTGTGTAATTCTAATGTGGATCTACAAGTGTTTAAAGCAACCCTTGTGTCCAAAGGCAGATAATAAACTCTGGCCAATATTTATTTTGTGTATTGTTTTCTGTAGCTATATATGATGACAATATGTATTTGCTCCCATGCCACCCCACTCTATGTAAAAATGAGGATATACTCACCTAAATCTGCTCTATTGACTTCACTTCTTTGTGTAGGGGACCGCTGTAGTGTTTACTCCAATTTTTCTGCATATTGTAAGCCTTGCATTGGACTCTGCGCCTACTAAGAGCCTGAGTCATCAAATATTATCTAGCCTTTCCTCCCCGGCCTTACTGTGACTGCCCCAACCCTTTCATTAATTGGATTTCATTTACTCATGGATGCTTAGTATCACATATGGGTATTACAACATTGTCCTGTTTACAGGAAGCTATGTTCAATACTCTGCTAGCCCATCACATAAGCTTTAATCTGTCAAAAGGTTTTATGTAAAATTTTCATTAGTATGTTGTTGAGGAGGGAAAGGTGGAAATAGAAAAAGGCAAAATATAAGCAGATTGCCATTTAAAGGTAACTCTGTTTATATTTGTTTCCAGGTGCATCATAATAAAAAGGTGTTCAGTGTATTACAACCTATAGAAAAGCCTGTGTCCTGCCAGCATCTTCTTCCTTGTGGAGAAAGAGCTCCTATTATTTATTAAAGGTCTGACAGCCCTTCTGATGAGTGAGACTTATAGCTATGCAGTCTTTTAAGCTTATGATATCTTCATTCAGAGCGCTCGGGCTCTAGTTTTATCAGATCTCAATAATCACTAATTCCCCAAAACAAGGAGGGGTTCTACAGTGCAGAATACTTTTGTCTTTATGCACATGAAATGCATTTAGTTTATTTCAGCCTCATACAGAAAAGACTACAATGGGGGAAAAAAGCAGAACACATAATCCAGATTTCTTGTTCTAATGGATCTGGTTAGGATGATGGAACCAAGTTTACTCAGTAAAACATGTATTTACTTTCTGTTAGAGCAAACAAAACAAATGTCAGCACTTCACAATGCTGAATAGAATGTTATTTTACATGTTGTATCTGATGTATCCACGCGGGGGAGCAGTTGGTCTTTGAATTGGCTGCTGTAAGTAAATTGGGGAGATCCATCCCATTATTGCACACGTGCAGCAGGCATAAACAGGGGAAGGGAAGAGAGGAAGCATGTCATCTTGATCCCGCCCAGCACACAGCAATAACAAGCAGTGCTTTGCTGCTACTGCTACTGCTGTGTATGAGCTGCTGTTTGGTGTGTACTCTGTGCTGCTATGAAGCTGTCCTACAGCCTCCACTGATATCTCTCTACTATATATTATGGCTGCTGTCACTAGCAGTAAAAGCAACATCAATGGGATGACAGTGGGATCCATACAGTCTCCAGGTTCTTATAGCCTGGATCATATTAGGAGGCAGCAGCGCATGGATCCTCGCAGGAGACAGGCTGCCCTCTCTTTCCTTACCAACATCTCCTTGGATGGGCGACCCCTGCAGGCTAATGGGGTATCAAGGGAGGGTACTGCCTGTGCAGTAAGCAGGACTCAGCAGACCACTCATCTTGCAGAAAAGGATGCAATGCACAATACACCACTTAATGCAACAATGCCTGCAACTCCTCTACACCATGCACCACTCAGCAAGACAGGACTGACCTCTCCATCAGGACCCTTGCCCATTTCTGTGGGTGGGAGACGGGAGCTGATGGAACAAGAAATGCAGTTAAGGAAACATCAGTTAATTGAGTATAATGAAGAAGAGGAGGAGGATGCTTTCATAAGCAGTGTTCCAGCATCATCAGGAAGTGGAGCTCCTATCCCAGCACCTTGCATAGGTAGCAGAGGTCGTCTTAACTCCCTCACCTCTGCTATTTTACCAGCTGCTTTTTGCAGGACTTCAGCCACCCCAATCTTCAGCTGTAGTGACCAAATACAGAGCGGGACCAGCAGTGCCTTTGAAATCCAGAGGTCACGGTAAGGAAAGAAATCATATCCAACAATCTGTTATCCAGAAAGATGTGCAGACCACAAAGAGGGTAAAATTGTTGCTGCTTTTGTGTAAAATAAAAAAAGAAACAAAACCTGCTCAGTCACAAAGCATCCCTTTCACAGGTGCTGGAAGCAACAGTTCATAAATAATTTTCAGGATGCTATACTAGCAAGTGATGTCCTTTTAGGTATAATGCTTCAAATGATAAAAAGGGACCTCTACAATTCCAGAATCTTCAATATTCCTTAAAATATAGCCTCCAGTGTTACCATAGCAATGCTTTACTGTTTCTATAGCTGATAAAAAGCAAAATCTAGATAAACTCATATTGGTGTGCTTGTTGTTAAACGAATTATTACAAAATATAACATTGTTCTGTGACCATAAAATAATCTGCGACAACTCCACTATAAATTTGGTAATTTATAGTAGGCCCTGTCATGATTTCCTTTTAGTTATAACCGTATTGATAAATATTAAAATATCTATTACAAAAATCTTTTTGGGTCTTCTAAATGCTGTAAAGCTGTTATTTTATGTTATATTGGAAAAAAAAAAGGATTTTGGTAATTGCAGTTTAGTCTGATGCTTTAGAAGCTATAGATTTGTTACTTGCATTCTCAGCCAAGAGCTGTCAGTATACGCTGGCAGTTTGACAGTAACCAGCAATGCCAATATATTTTGGTATACCAAAGTGTTTCTGATGTAACCTGCAATGTATTGCAGCAATCACACCCATGAATTGCTTGCATACATAATAAACGTTCTCTTTTGGAATGTTCTATATACAGGAAGTACACATGCTGCACAATAGCAATTCAACCTTGTACCTGTTCTAATGTGTAAGCATGCAGCCTGTAGCTGAATTGTTTGCTTAGTATTCATGTGACTCTCTGTGTTCTCTTATGAAGCCAGTAATATCCTTTTATGACAGTTCAGAAATGGAATAATCTGCACTTTCTGCATTTTCTAGCCTCATTCTTATGAAAACTATTATGTGTGTAACAATTGTATGTTCTAGAATTGGAGGGAAATAACTGTAAATGTTTACTAATGCAAATAAGGCATTAATGATAATTAAATAAAAACCTGTGGCCAGCTCTCTTTAAGCCAGGTACACAAATGTGATAATTTTTGTTAGAAAACAAACGACTAACAACAGATCAACAATTATGCACGATTATTTTGAATGATCATATTGTGCACAATTCTGTACAATCTGTAACGATACCATCGTTCAAATATAATCCACCAACAATGTACACACGCTACATTCGATCGTTTGAACGATGCAGGAAGTGACATGTAAAGGAGAAAGTGTACTGCAGAACAATCCACAATCACTAAATGACTGTACACACAATAGAATGCGAACAATCTTCGCCCAATCAGATCTGCCCGGGCGGTTGTTCGTTTCCAGTGACATTCTTCGTTCATCGGTGTCGTTGTGCACTTTTTTGTTAACGGTTATTGGACCAACGGTCGTTAGTCGTTCGTTTCCAACAATAATTATTGCATGTGTGTACGCAGCTTTAGAGTTGAACAGGATAAGAAATTCTTCCCATGACACTGACTCTTTGGGCTAAATCCCTAAAAAACTTAATTTTTTTTTTTTAATCATAGTACTGCACATTAAGAATCACAACAGAATAAACATAACCACTGTAATATAATCTTACAAG
The DNA here is from genome assembly GCF_032062135.1 of Pyxicephalus adspersus. Taxonomy (NCBI): domain Eukaryota; kingdom Metazoa; phylum Chordata; class Amphibia; order Anura; family Pyxicephalidae; genus Pyxicephalus; species Pyxicephalus adspersus. The sequence goes on along the minus strand of NC_092862.1, from coordinate 44,615,954 downwards.
TTGCATACAGAGTTACTGGGTTAGACCTGGGTCATTTAGAGTTGTCCTTGTTCAGGAACTGTACCAAGTACAATGCTGAGGTGAGTTTTTATGTGTCAAATCAGATGTTCAGTTCCCATTAGGGCACTTAGTGATTTGTGTGTTTCATACTCAAGCCATGTGGATAATAATTGGCTTCTCTGTGCAGTGGTTTGGATTTTGCAATGCAACATTCTTACCACAATCACACAAACTCCAGTGGATGATGTAAATAGCTCTATTATGGGCAGGGTAATTCAGTATTGCTTCATTCCTAAGATGTGTGTTCCATGTAGTTTATCCTCATGCATCTAAAATACCACCCATTACTGTGAACAGTGGTGTACACACTACAATCCTGAGGCATGTTACCATATGTACAAACAACTCTTAAATTCAGTGTTTTTCATTGGCTCCTTGGAAATGATGTCTTGCTCTAAAGAAGTGCTGGTTTTCTGTGCCCTAATGTAAATGGAACATATTTTTAACCCCTCTGACTGTGGATGTTCCTTTTTACTGAGCACTTGTCATTTTACTGTGTGTTTCATGTATAAGGTTATGAGTCTGATCTTGTAAATTGGCTTGCAAATTATTTAGTAATTTGTCTGAATTGGCTGCCAGTTTACTCTTTATTCTTAGACATAGTTACAAATAAACAAAGTTTCTCTGAACAATCAACTTCCTTATTTCAGTGTTTTAAAAATCCAGCACAATCTTCTACAATAAAACTGTGTATTGTATTTATTTATTGTGGCTTGCAGGGCATGCAGATGTAATTTAAGGCAATATGCAGCGGCACATTTAAAATTTTTGAGCTGAACTTTGTGTTATTTTTTTTTCTTTTTTTTTCTAAAATTTAAAAGCCTTAATATAGACAAAGCTCATGAAGCTACAATGTTGCATATTGTTACACAATGCCAAATTTAAATTCTGTATTAAAACTTAAGAAATCTAATGAAAGTCATACAATGTATAAAACATTGTTTTGTTACACTGGTCAAGTCCTGGATCATACTTGCAGTTCTCCGGAAGTGTTGGCATAACTAGATGAACTCTGGCGCTGGCTGTTTGAACACTTTTCAGCCGTACTTCACCTGTCTAGATTGATGAAATGCTTGGACATAGAAGTGTCTAACAGAAGCCAGACCCGTCTGGTGAAGTCATTGTTTTCTGTGAACAAAAAATCTTGTTTTTAGACAAGTTTAATATAGAGGGGCCAAGATTATGCCCAGAGAACGCGTGTAATGGATCACTAAAGTGATCCAGCCAATTGGAAGCTTTATAATAAGTGGTGCAATGTCCAAATTTGTTTGCAACTTTCAGTACAGACTTAACTCCAGCACAAAAGAAAATCTGTTTTTGGGAAGTGTTTACTCCTAAGCTTTTCATGGAAGCCTATTGCAATTGTTTACAAGCCCAGTTTTCTCCCAGTGCCTCTATTTGTTTTCTTTATGTTCAGTTATTTACCGTTTTATTTATGTGACAAAATGGGTTCTTTTTCTGCCTTCTGGAAGTGGGCAGTCCTGAATTCTGCAGAGAAGGGCATTCCCATAGTGACATGAGCATTGTTCTCTGCACCATTCTCCTGTGCACCCTGGTCTGGTGTGGTCCTGGTCATGGTCCTCATTTAACCCCAAAGGAGGCAGTGACAGTTAACAAGGAAGGACGGGGACTTTGGAGGTGGTGAGTGACAGTGCTGGAACATGAGTAAGAACATGGATACTTAATAAGTAAGTATTGCTTGCCCACTTTGTTTTCTTTCTATATAAATACAGGAGGATAGTTAGTAAAAAAAAAAAATAAAATTGGACATAGGCTTTTAGCTTATCAAGAGATATAGGACACAATTCACAGACTTCCTGAGAAAGCTGCCTTCTCAAGGATTCATAGGACTCCCATCCACGGTTCATAGCTAAATTGCATGCCTACATGTACACTGTGTGTGATTGTTCAGCACATAGAAAACCTTTCTGTAATTTCCTGTACTTGTACTTGTGCAGGGTTTGCAGCATGGTCAATTTTTTTAATCTGGGTGGAAAGAAATTGTAGGTGGGTGGCAGCCCCTGTAATGTGACCACCCAAAAACAGTGAAAAGTGCTGGGTGGTATGCCCGGCTAAAAGGGGCTAGGGAGAACACTGATGGTAGACCACCTTCAGTCTCCCCTTCATTGGACAATGCTATCGATTTTAAAGCTAGCTGCTTGCTGAGAGAAATAGCAGTGAGTGTGCAGCCGGGTGGCCTTCTAAAACTTCTTTATTTTTCATTCAGTAGTCTCTTGATGGATTTATTGGTAAACTGTATTGTTAGATTGTTCTGGAGAAAAGTGGCTGTGCAACTTATGCACATATTCAAGCTGAGCTGGTCCTGAGGCTTCGGTTGTGTAACTTTTGTCACTTGAGTTGTTGTTGATTTTTTTTTTTTAATCTTTATTTTTTAAATATTTAAACATACAGAATACCAGTAACAGAAAATTGAGTTGTTGCTGATCTGGAATGTCACCCCGTTGGATCTTCTGTGGGGACCAATATCTCAGCAGTGGTTCCATGTCTTGACATTACCTGGAATTCGCCAGAATGGCCTTTTCTTTATGGAGATAGCATCTCCATCATGTTTTCTTATTTATTTTAGCTTTTTTTTCAACTTACACAGAGTGATCCATTAGATATATTTGTTACTGTGCAACCTAAAATGTAGTGAGCTGCACTTTGAAGTATTCTCTTCTGGTCTGGGTAAGGGATGTAATAGGGGTCTTGAAATAGCAGCAGTTATGTTTGTCAGCCTTTATGATATATATTGAAATGCTCATATTTGAAATGCCTCATGTCCATTTAAAGGGTCCTTGCTGTTACAAATAATTTTGCCCACAAAGTTGAGAAAAAAACACCCTGCTTGGGTATCCACAGTCTGGCTGCAGCCATATTGCAATGTAAGCACAACACCAGAACTGAATGCTGTCAAAATCCTCTCTCTGATGTAGAAAATTTTAAACTTATGTTTTATTTTTTTCCTTTATACATTCTGTGTTTTCCTAGATAAATGTATAATGACAAAGGATTTCCAGAGCACTGTGGGTTAGCTAACAAGACAGCCCAGAAGTAGTTATTTTTACTACTATAGTTATAGTATATAGTTTATTATAGAGTTATAATATTACTCCATAAATGTGACTGTGAAAAGCTCCACTTGGCAAGTTGTATAAAGACTACATAGCGATATAAAAAAAAAAAAAATTACCTAAATTTTTACTACTTGTGATTGTTGATACAAGAATAAGATGCCCCATAACACTTTTTGTGAGCACTCACTGATCCTGTCTTTAGCTGCCATAATTGTGCAAGCACCTCTAACAAGAAATAATTTTTCACTTAACAACTGTGCTCGAATCCCATTATGTTCCACCAATTAGACCTAATTGTGCTATTGCTGGTGCAGAAAACACTGCTTCCCCAGACACGTAGAGAGTGTGTGAAGAATTAACTAATAAGATATTTAGTATTAACCTCCCAACCGCTAACCCCATACTTTTCTGTGCAAAAAATATTTGCAACTATCGATAACCCCGTACTTTTTCGTCTATATTAAAATCTCACTTACCTGGTCCCGCTGTGCTCATCCAGCGCCGGGTCCGTGTTCCAGCGTCGGGTCCGTCCTCCAGCGTCGATCTCCCTCTTCAGCGTCGGATGCCGTCTCCTATACCAGCGGGACCGGTAAGATGCCGGCCAGCATCCTGTGTTCCGCCGGCCGGCTTCTTACCTGGTCCCACTGATCGTCCAGCGTCGGGTGCTTCTAACACAAGAAGCCGGCCGGCGGAGGAAAAAAAAAGCCGACCGGCTTCTTGTGCGTGTGTGATGACGTCGGCGCGTGTGCGGGAAATTCAAATTCAAACTCATTCATTCATTTTGTATTGGATTGAATACAAAGTCCTGTATCCAATCCAATACAAAATAATTAAAAATAAATACAAAGTATGTATTTTGTATTGGATTGGATACAGGAGTTTGTATTCAATCCAATACATAATGAGAGTTTGAATTTTGTTCTCATTTTGTATTGGATTGAATACAAAGTCCTGTATCCAATCCAATCCAAAATAATAGAAAATATATTTATGTGGTTTTGTCTATAGGATAGGTATGTGACGTTGGACGGTTAGACACTAGGGAGGTGATTTAGAAAAATATATTACTATACAGTATACCGAATTATCGCATTTTCAGTATTTTTCATTTATTTATGTATTCTTGTTTAAGCTGATTTTTGTGTTTTTCCTTTAATTTTTTTTTTTTTTTTTTACATGATTGTGTGTTTCAAACATTTTTTATATTCATTATATCTACTAGACCCCTATTCGGATATATTTCTGTAAGTTACAGGTCTACAATTTAAAAAAAAAACCTGTAACGCTTTTGGTACAGAAATCTAGACCTCAGTGTAACGCTCAGGTGGTTAAATATTCAAATAGGGTGGACTCTGAAAACAAATTATTTATGGTGGGAGCTAATTTTTCATATTTGCAGTCCTCCCATCTTTAGGAAGTTTAATTTATAATTAAAGACCTAGATACATCTGCTTACAGAAGCTATAGGAATGTTATGGTTAAATGTGCAATGTGTTCTGAAATAAACCTGGCCTGTCCAGCATTACATGATTCTGGGTGTAATCGTTTTCATACAAAGTGCTGACACTCCTGTTTTTATGCCACACTTGTCACCTTTATATAGATCCTTGAAAAACCAGTCTGCCTAGTTGAGGAAATTGTCAGTCTTTTTAGACTCCTAAAGCTGTCAAAATTTATCATGACTTTTCCTTCCAATATGAACTACGCCACTTGGTAGAAAATTATCTGCTACTGATTTTCTAACCACGTCTGTTTTTATTTTATTTGTATAGATAAATCATCTTGAATCATAGCCGGTATTACAAAAAAAGTTAGTCAGTTCTGTGGTAAGAATTGCAAAAGCAATAGTTAGTATCAAAGAAATGTTTGAACAGTTAGTGGACATATTTCAATGGAAGATATCTGGCCACAATGTTTCTTTATAGAATTAATAGGGAAGTGTTTGAGTTAAGGAAAGTGCAATAATTGGTGTTCAACTGAGATAAATGTCTGCAGTAAGTGATGCAGAAATATGAAAAGTGTTTTGCTGGAAGTACCTTTTTTTTTTTTTTTTGTTTTTTTTTTAATGCACTGTAATGCAATTACATTTTTTACAGATTTCTGATATTGCACCGGCTCCTGTTGGACTACTAGTGGTCATCTCTAAACCAATGCTGCTCACCGTAGGCATTTCTATTTTTATAGCTATTCTGTTCCCTCCCACCTACGCATCCACTTAGAAAGCGAGCACTGTTTACACAAACTGCTAGTATGGCTTAACATATAAAGGGAGATTTCAGGTAGTTACTCTAAGTGAAGTCTAATGTCATTTCAGAATTTTTTGAAGGCCCTCTGTTTCGTATACATGTTCTTTAATCACACAAATAACTTAATTACAGTATGCTTTTTTTTTTTTTTTTGCTTTGACCTGCTTTTTGTCTTAGTTAGACATGATCTTGTGTTACTTGGTCACAAATGTACACCATTTTTTAACCACATATTTCTTTAGCATAGTATAACATTTTGCAAGATCACACAGCTACATTCAAAAGCCAGAGCAAACCAACACAAACCAATTTCATTTTTTAGTGAAGGAAGAGGAAATTATGGTGATTTACCAACGTGTGTTTCACAGCACAAAAATAATCATTATGATGATTTTGATTATGATTAGTTTTCCATTCTTCCACTGACATAGATACTCTACACAAGTTTTGCATACCATATGGGGAGCCCAATACTTATCTTTGGTCCCCCAGTTTAATACCAAAATATGGAAGATATGCTTGTTTCACAAGTTCTGTAATGTTTCTTTTCTGTTTTTGTTGAGAATAATCACCACAAATGTAGCAAAATACATTAGGGTCATTTAAACAACTTCTTCTTGAAGAACTCAAATTTCTGTAAAAAAAAAAAAAAAGTATGAATAAAAAGAAGACAAATGAAAGTTTCATGAAAATAATGCTACATTTAATATATAAAATGCAAAACATCGGTGTAAATAAAGATTGATAATTATATGCTGTATCACAAGAGCTAGAGCCAATTTAATGAAACTGATGCCATTTCTGGATTTAGCAGACCTGAAATACACTAAATATATTAAATCCTTGGCAAGTGAAAATTTTTTTTTTTTTGTTGAGCTGTGTCATAATTCTTATGGTTTAACAAATCTCAAAACAGAGGTCAGTAAAAGTGGGATAGCTTGTTCCTAAACATGGCTCAATGTGTCCCCTGTGTTTTTTTCACAGTTAAAGGTGCCATATAATTATGCACATAGCAGCAAATAAAATGAGGGGGGGGGGGGGCTAAGTGTAGGGACCCCAGCTAAATCAGTAGTATGGGGGGGGGGGGGGGGGGTTATTTATGTATACTAAGAAAGCTTTGTACAAGCAAACACAATTACTGCGTGTGTATATTTTCCAAAAATTCTGCTGTAGATAATCAACCCACTTTACATTGGTAAAGGGAGACCAGTCCCTGCTCTGTGTAAGTGTCAGATTCACTCTGCTAAGAGCCATAGAGAAGGAAAAATGATAACATTCTACTGGTTTGCATTGAGAAATTCATCATTTTTAATAGAACATGGGACTTTATAATGAAAGCAGGATGTAAGCTCCCCTAATGTCTAGTACTGATACTGGTTTATTGTATATAGCTTTTCAGAAAATATCATAGAAATGCACACTGAAAATAAAGGCATTACCTTTACCAGATAGTAGCCCTTTCAGCCTTTGTAAGTAATCATGTAGTTAACTTCTAATGCGAGCAAAATGCAAGGGCCTGGCCAAACTATCTAAATATTTCTTTCATGCCATTTTAAAGTGTGTGTTTGTGAAAACTACAGTCATAACTGTACTTCTTCAGCCATGCTCCACGTTTTACAGTGACCCCTTCCATGTCTTCTTATGTCTCCGTTTCCTTCAGTAATAATGTCACTAGAGATCTTTTTAAAGTCACTGACATGCTTTGTTCTCCAATATTTTGTGCCATTTAGATTTGGCTGTACTTCATGAAACATGGACAAGCACTGGCTATTGGATAAATAAATGTCTTTGTCTAGTTTTGGAAAGGAGACTAAGAGGATGAAGGATGGAATTCAGGACGAAGAATAATACGCTGGTCTGAGGTCTTAATTTCCATTTTTTTCTCCCATAACTCATTTGTGTGTCCAGTAGGTTTCACAGTCAGTTTTAAAACCTTTTTAGCTCCCTAAGGATAAACTTCGCAAATAATTTGTAGCATACAGTTTGACAATACACAAAAATATATATTCTTATATAAACTTAAGTTTCTATTCATTTGTGATGTACTGGAAATGTAAAGCTATGAGGCCATCTATCAGAAGGGCCTTGGCTGGTGCCATATTTGCCCATCCTCCAAGGAACCATACCAGTGTCGGGAACAGCTGTGATTGATTGTTATTATCGTGTCATTCTATAGCGGTAGTAAATGTTTGGTCTGTAGTGTTTACATAGCCTAAATCTGAACCTGGTGAGTGCACTACATAAAATCCGTTCATGCAGCCAGATATTGAAACCGTACCATATCAACCAAACCATGTCAGAGTAAAAATTTGTCTTGACCTAAATTACATTGAGTAAAATAAACTATAGTATGTTTTTTTTTTTTCTGATCCCAAGTGGAAGCCAAGGCATTGGATGAAAGTGCTAAAATAAATTATTTAAAGTAGGTAACTGATCCTTTCTATTTCAAAAGTTGCAGTCTGGTTGGAAGGAGTGCTGGAGACTCAAGTTTGTAATGTGTGATGTAGTCGCATTAAACCAGACTGAGATTTGTACAGCAAAGACAATACCAAGACAAGTGGAGGTACATTTCGGTCAATCAGCTTGTATGAATAGATGAAAATGAGAAAAGGTGCTGATGATGTTGCTGGAGGGTTCCTCCTATTGTATTGTCCTTTTTTACAAAAGTTACAAGTGCTGCCTGTTTGTGATGGAGCATCCATTAGGGGACAACATGTTGGTCCATTAGAATAGATGGTGGATGAAATGAACGGATGTTTTTGTTTTATGATTGCTAGAAATATCCTATTTTAATCCCATATCCAGCTTTAGTATCCCAATTGTGGTATTTTACTTACTATACTACAGATACGTGTACGCGCTGCACTTGGTCCAATTGTGTGGATGTTGGGTAAACAAAAAAAAAACTTGGGGTGAGGATACAAGTGAGGAAATGAATAAAAAGTTAACAGGAGTAGGGTGATGTAAGTAAATATACCTAACTTTTATTCTATCCCTACTATTGGGTGTCAAAAAGGGCTCAATGTTGCTTGTGTTCTTCAGAGTGATCTCTCTTAATCCTGTTATGTATGAATGATCACAACAAGGAATTAGTCTGATTTAAACAATCCTAAATAGCATTTCTGAATTTGAAGAAATTTTTCATTCAATTTTTTCTTCTGTTGGCATTCATTTCATTAACCATCGTTTTTATTGGGGAATAATGGTAGGATTCTAAACTAGTAGAAAAGTTTTGGCAGCCATGACATTTTTACTGCCGCTATCCGGCCTAGCCAGGACAGTGGAAGAGAAGACCAGGCTCGAAACAGGGATTGCAGGGAGCTGAGCAAAGAATGGTAATTGGCGGCATAAAATGTATGGTAGTTGCTAGAAATTTTAATTTCCAAATACATGATTGGGAGGATGACCAGGCAAAGAAAAAAGCAGATCTCAGGTGGCATTATATGCCACTATTTTCTCCATGTTCACCTGCAAACCGGAGAACAAAGAGAAGTGATTTGGAATAAATTGTTATTCTTTTTAAAAATGATGGGTAAAATTTTTGTGAAACAAGTACCAAAAAAATCCCCATACCCTAAATAGTTTGCAAATAAATAGGGGATATGGTACTAGGTTTATTACAACACTCCTTAATCACTGTATTTGTGTGTGTATAAATATATGTATATGTTTGTATTGTTTTGTAAATGGTGCTATGGTTTATAATTTCATGCTTTTGTGAGTAACATCCTTACCAGATTTTTGCAAATAATCAAGTACATACATTTTAAATTGATTTGTTTTGTTCTACAACACAGACTGATGTAAAAGCATATAAAATGAAGCTAAATGTAAAAGTATCAGGAAAACTATTTGTGTTATGTATTACATGTTTCATCTCTCCAGTATTTGTTAAAAAATAAAATATTAAGGGACACAATATTATTGTACAATAATCGTGTGCTAACTTTGCAACTTTTTAAACTTTAAAGGTGTGCATAGGCCAGTAACAAATGTAAGACATCTGACCTATTCATAATCACACTAAACTTTTCTTGTCATGATTTTCAGATTTGCTGAATTTTTGATGAAGTTGATTTTCAGTTGTTCACAACAATTTGTTTAAAGAGGTCAGATGACTAGTATACCCGACACTGCTTACATCATGCAAGCAGATTTTTACTGGTGATGCTTTGATGATTTTTTTTCTGTAAAAAAAAAAGTTGTTGCCTTTACAGAGTTTCTGAAAGCAGAAATACCCTACTCTGTCAGTGCTATCTTCTAGCAGCAAGACTGGTTCACTTTTTTTTTTTTTTTAATGTTTTATTCTTCCATTCTGGAAAGGGAGAGTCTGGCAGGTTGTTGTAGGAAACATAAACTGCAGATAATTTTAGCTTCGGGTTAGTTTTAACTTATGAAAGTCTCTAGGTTTAAAGCTGCTATGTGACCCAGAAACTCACCTTATCTGGGTGTTGCTTGTTTACCATATATTCTGTCACCGCATTCATTTTTCTAGTTGAGTGAGCACTGACTTAATGCATTACAATATATTTAACACTTAGAGTATTTTACTATACACGGATAGACATCAGTAGATTTTTGGTATTGCTACTTCTTCAGGGCTAGCGGTAAACATTTATGTCTATATTATATTTATATTCTATGTTATACAAATATTTATATTAAATTAATATCTTAACTCAAACAATGTAAAAATATTTGCTGCCATTGAAAGTTTTTTGTAATTTCTGTTTGGAAAGGGCAAAAATAAACTGTTGATCTTGCCAGGAAATTCAACACTGTCCTCTGTTCTCTCTACACTTATTATCCTCCTAGGTATAATTCTTTACTACAGAATATGTGGCATTTGTAGAGATTTGGGAGTAATAGTGGTTAGGTAGCTTTAGCAAAAGTCACCAACGCCAACCAGTCTACACAAAAAGCTGTGTGTTCTCAATGAACTTAGGGGATACATTTCTGTTCTGAGCATCCAAAAGCCGTTCTTCTATGTGGTCTTTCACAGGGTTACAGAAACCATGGTTGTGGAGTTGGAAGCTATTCTTTGGTACCTGGAACCCTACCCTGTCAAATCTTAAAATCAACTTGACTTCAAAACTCCAAATACATTTTTCCATTCATGAAAATGCACATTTGTAGTAATTAATTTTTCTAATAGGACTGTTCCTTATTTTAATGTGAAACAATAACCTAAACACATGGTTAAAGTGCATTTATTGATACTTATAACTTGTGTTACTGTTGTTTTTACAAATGGTTTCTATACATGCCGTGTATTTCACATACCACTGTACAGCCTGGTAGTCCATTCTACTTCCTGATTACATCTCTGCTGAAGGTGGAGTAGTGACACAGAACGTTTCATTACTGAAGCAAGAAAAATATGTGGCCTGCTTGTCTGTTTATTGTGACATTTAGTGGTTTGTCTGAAATTCTGAGTATTTTTAATTCCTGAACTAGCATCAAAGCTGTTTGCAAATGATGAGCAAAGATAATGTTTGCAGTTACATATTTTTGGACGTACCTGTGCTTCTGAAACCTGTCTGACAAGAGGATAGGTTGTGTCACATGGCACTGATAGTGTTACTTGGAAAATTAAATAGGTGCTTTATTTAAATGACTCCTAAACTAGGATTCTGTCTCTGCCAGACAGAGGCCATTTCATTCACTACAGGAACCATGGCTGTAATACATGCCATTGTATTGGCACCTATGGACTCCTGCCACTGAGGCCCCATTTTATCTAACAGGGATGCACTGATATTTTGAGACCTGCAGGTATGTGCTGTGACTTTTTTGAGCACATATACCACCAGTAGAAACTGTTCCCTCTTTTTTCTTTATTATGGATTATGAACCTATACTGCAGCTTTATTGGGTCACTTACAACTTTTCAATTTTAAAATTCAGCTTTTAAACTATAAACATTTTTTTTTTTTTTTTGCATTTTCTAAACCATAATTGAGAAGATAGATTACATTATAAACTGAGAATTTAGATGTCAGTCTTACCCAAAAGTGTTCTTTACGGGAAACTCATAGCTTTTAGCTCCAAAACTTCCCCGTAATAGCAGCTATTGTCTTTCATAAGGCTTTGGCAATGTTCACAGCTAGAATTCCCAATTATTCACTCTTCAGTTAAAAGGCTTAAATATGATATTGTGAGGCAATTGTTGAGAGAAAATTGGAATATAATATCTGTGTCCCATACCATAGGTCAGAGAAATTGTAGTCTTTCCAGCTTGGTTTGTACATGCCTTAAGTGGATTGCTTAGGTTATTGCTTTCTCCTGAGATCTCTCATCTCCTAGGATCTATCCTTTAATTTGCATTTCCAGTAGATTTTGAAGGAGGTAGGAAGGGTCTGTTTGAGAGGAAAGGAGGATTTGTTAAGTATATGCCTTTGGCCATATTGTTACTTATTGTCCTTATAACCTTAAACCATTAATGAACACATTGTTCTTTTGACAGAAATTCTATTGACAGAAATCAAACACAAATTGTGCCTGACTTCACAATACAGGTAGTCCCCAGGTTACACGAGATAGGGATTGTAGGTTTGTTCTTAAGTTGAAGTTGTATGAAAGTCTGAACAGCTACATTTTATTAATAAGTGCAATTAGGGCAGATGTTTGTCTACACATATTATTAGGCAGTGTGGTGTCAGTTACTGTAAAAAAAATCCTCACTGTGAGTTAATCACAAACAAAGCAAAAAAAAAGATTTATGGAGTCTAGACATTCATTAACTTCTGGAGCAAGCTGTGCTTTGATATGCAAAAAGAAACAGCTGCAGAGTTTGTCTTGGTCATTAAAGAGTTAGAAGATGCTACAGATCAGCTCAGTTCTTAAGATCACCCACAACCTCAGCTGTGTTTAGCAAAAGATGTTGGATGTTCTTAACCCGGGAACTGCCTGTACTATACCTTGTTAGGATGAATTTTTTTGCTTCTGTATTTCCTCACACCCAGAACTAGAAAACTTGACATGCAGACCTGGCAGGAGATTGTAAATGTTAAGTGCTTTTTTTGATGCAACATCTCTCATTTTGTTATGTAGAAATCTTTGATTAAAGCCTAACCATACCCAAAATTGAAAGGCAAACTCTGCTTTTATAATTGTTTGTATTCACTTATCAACCTGATTGCAATCAAAGTGGTGGGTAGAATAACTGTTTTATGGGCAAAATATGCTTGTACACTCTACTATGATTAATTCCTCTCATCTCTAAAGTCATCCTGTGGGAGGGCATGTGATGTCCAAAATAGGAAAAACATATTGCTAGACTGCATTTCCCACAATTGCAATGTAAGCTTATAGTTACGGGAAGTAGCTGGTGAACAATTGTATGACCTCCATGTTTTACCAAAACCCCAAAAGGCATTAGAGATTTACATGATTGGGCTTTGAAAATAAAACTGATATTATTGTTTAAGTAGTGAAAACAAAAAACATTTGCATACTGGACTTAAGTAGTGATGGTGATAATAGCCCTTTGTATGCTGCTTTCACCTTGATTCTTGTCTATAAGTCCGCCTGCAGGAGCCCTGTATAAAAGCTGTTAGTGGGAGTATTTTGACAATGAAAACTAATCTACTGAATTCTTGCATATTTGTTTTGGGCACTTTGTTTTAGGAGATTTTGTTTGCCGTTTAAAACAAAACACTTTTTATAGCCCCTATATGTATGTAATTACCAGCTTGCAGGTTTGTACCAAGTGAAAATGACTGTTTTCGTGTTAACCTGAAAGTATTTTATATGAAACAGGAAAAAAAAATAATTGGACATTGGTACATGAGGCAGTTTTCAGGTTCAGAAGAGCTTCTTTATTATGCTTTGGAAAACTCTTGTCCAAGACCATAAAGGCCCTCAGATAAATTCTAATCTAGTATGTCTTATGTTTTGGACAGTCCCACCACATTTGCATAGAAGGTGCCTAAGACCTTGCATGACCTCTTGCAGAGAATAGTCTACAAATCGTCACAATGTTGTCTCAACTGCTTCAATTCTTCTCCATCTTCTTCAGTTTGGGATAGTGTGTTTTTTTTTGTAGTATGTCATCAAACCATAGAATGTTCTTCCAATAAATGTCAGAGTCCCCCATGTTCATCCTGGTGAATATGGAAAACATGCCATGTGATGAGTACTGCATTATGTGAAACCTGACCTTTTAAATATCAAGAGGGCCAGTAGAGGACACAATACATCTACAGCTAAAGTAGATAGATGACCTCTAGAGATCCAGCATTCTAAACCTTCTGTCCTGACATCAGATATTGAAACCTACCACACCTGTTACCTGTTTACATATGTTAATCTCTTTGTAGTGTATAATTAGGGGAAATTAGACTTCAGGGATTTTCTTCTTAGGTAAGGACGTATATTTTTCTGTTTTCTGAGCAAATAGTGCAGACTCTTGTGTTTTCTTGGCTGCACTGCTGTTGTACCAGATGCTCAAAACTGTCTAAACAGGTGATACACAATGCTAGTTTACAGAAGGTTTAAGAGAAAAAGAAACAGAATTGGGGCCAAATATTCAGTTGCTTTTTCTGATGTTTTCCTTCTTTTGTCTATTGGTTTAGCCATAATGGTTGCATTTTAAAAAAAAAAACACGTATGTAAGGAGTTTATGGTTAAATAAAAATAATTACTGGTGATATGTGTAATGAATCCCCTCAAATCTTATCTTATTAGACCAGAATTAGAAGTTTGTTACTGCCAGCTGTACTTTTTGATCTTCCTCCCTACAGACAATCCGCAGGGATGAGCTCTAGTTCCCAGTTAAAAGCTTGATTGATTCCTGTAGTTTAGTGGTCCCCAACCATTGCGACAGCAGGGCCTGGTAACACAGAATAAAATTTTGCCATGGCCCGGCAATGTACAGTTTACACTATTCTGCTATTCTCAGCTGGTGTGCTGTCAGGTGGCAGAGCTGCTGGGAATGGCAGAGAAGTGGAAGCCTTACATACATTGCTCTGCCATTCCTAGCAGCCCCTGTATAAGCAGTGCGAGGAGAGCTGCCCGCTGGTTGAGCTCCCTCTATCACACTGTCACTAGCTTTGGAGCAGTGTAAGGAGGGCCAACTGCTGCAGTAGCTTTTGCCACCTGTCATTTGCGGCCCCCAACTCACCAGCCAGGGACTGGCATCGGTCCGCGGCCCGGGGGTTGGGGACCAGTGCTGTAGATGATCTCCTTCTGTCACCTTTAAAGGCTGCTAGACATCTAAAGTTCATCTCATTCAATGCATCACTTATTTTCTTGTTTTTTATTCCTGTTGTTCATACCAGCTCAGACCAAGTACCAGGTTATCAGGAAAAAAAAGTTTTTTGTTTGCTTGGGACACCTTTAAAAACATGGTGGACACTCCACACTATTCAGACCTTTCCATAAAATGTTAGTTCTATCTGAAGTGCTTGATGGGGCCCAGGAGCTCTGACTTTAGTCAAGTTCTCACTTGCTGCTTAGTTGCTCTGTGTCAGTAAATTAGAAAGTACTTAAGCCAAGAACAGCAAACAATTTGTTTTCAGGGGTATTATTTCTTCCTCTCAATACAGATTTCCTTAAAATTTTACCATACACTTTTAACATTTCCTGGAGGAGTGATTTCTCTCTAATACAATAATGGTCTACCAGGGAACTTTCTGGAAGTTTTATGTTCTTTTAGGGGTTTTGAATTAGATATGGTGTGCTCAAGGGTGATTATGGGTTGATCAGATGTAAGTGTCCCAAATTTTTATTCTGCTTTTACAGTGGACCTTCTACAAAAATAGTGTTGACTAAAGCTTGCGGGGCACCCTACTGAAAAGTGAAAAATGTTCCTATAAAGGGTAGAGTCAGAATCATACTCTCATTTAATCATTGGGCATGACCTCAGCGGTGTTTCCAAGTAGTCCTTTGAAACATGGAGCTGGTGAAGTCAGGTGAGACACTCCTCTTTTAAATGCGTCTTCTGGTAAGATTCCTCCTGACTGCATTCCATGGGAGTTTATTCCAGTGAAGTTATCCTTGTCTAGGCACTGCAAGAGCATGACATTTTTCACCTGCATATAGTAGGTGATTTGAGAAGGAGAGGAGGCCCAGTCTGTGTAAAGGGACCATTCACTGAAGTTAAATTTTTAATTTACTGGCCTGTATCTTTTCTTTAAATAATAAAAAAAAAAAATCAAACTTCTTATAAATGTTTTTATTATTTCTGTACTTCTGCTAACCAGTGTTTTATCTGTCAAATGCCCTTGCATGTGGAAGATATAATTGTGCAGGAATTGTACAGTCCTATCCTTTTATTTGTCTGCACTGGAAGACAAGTTAATGTGATTTTTTTATTTGGTTTAGCTTATACACATCTGCCAGGCCTAATGCCCATGCATGTAATTCCCACAGTGCAGCCAACACAGATAACACTCCTCCTCTGCTTACAGGCAGACCCACCTTTTGGCAGGTGTCTATGTTCTGATAAAAGCAGCTGGCGCTTGCTTTGATACATCCCGGATTTCAACAGACTTCCTCTGATTAGCCTGTTGCTAAGTGACAAAAGAGAGTTAGAAGTATCCTCTTAATATAATGTTGTTTTTACCTTCTATTTGTTTTGGGCTTTGAACTGTGTTGTCTTTATTATCACATTTTTATTTTATCAGAGAAGGGAACATAATGATAAAAAGATAAAAAGGTGTTGTATTTATACCTTGAAGGTAGTGCTTACTAAGTGGAAAAATTGTGACAGCTGTGTGGATTTAACTCATGATTCATTATATATCCTAATCCATCCTTCTAGCTTTGTATTTAAATGTTTAAGTCCATCTCCAGACAAAATTGGCCCACCCTACCCTGTTGCCTTCAGCACATTTTCAATTTTCTTACCTTCTAAAGCAGTGGTCCCCGACCTTTTGCAGGTGGCGCACAGACTCCAGACCGCACATGCGTGGGGAGCCGTGTGTCGGTCAAAGAGAGAGAAACTTCCACCCATAGTGACGTTATGATGTCAGAACCCACCAGAACAGAATGATGGGTTGTGTCCAGGGACAGAACCTGCCCTGAGCATGAACTAAATCCCGCCGAAGGTGTTCTTGACTGGGTCCCATGCCATCCTAGACACTCCTTCGTCCCTGTGCGAAGAAAGTGCCAGGTGCCGCCATTTTTTTCGGTTTTCTTCTAGCTACATCACCCGATCCCGCACTGTAGGTGCAAGATCGGGTGATGTAGTCTGCTATAAAGGAGAAAAAAAAACCTGCGCATGCCCAGTGTAGCAAAAAAGCTCCTTCTGCGTTTTCTGTTGCCAAATAAGTATTTGTTTTTATAGCAGAACTGTGTACCCAGCCCTGGACTTAAGAATGCTTTTTTTGTTGAAAGTTTTATTTCCCAAGGTGTTAAACACTTTGCTTATTGTCCTGGAAAGATCAAAGCCTGAAAGGGTTAGATGGTGCTGGAAAGAAATTGTATCAGCCCAAATAAATGTTTTACACAGTGTTCTGGGTTTAGTATTTGTTCATGCAGTTAACACAGTTTAATTCTAGCAATCACAACATATTTTAGGAAATTCTGGAACAGCCCAGAATTTTTAGGGCAATGGACTGTGTTTTTGGAAGGGATTGCTGAGATATTATAGTTTTACGGAGTCCCACCACCATATTAAAGTAAAAATTTACGGATCATGGGTCAAAACTTGTATTTAATGTTTATTATTGTGTTTTTTTTTTTAAATTGTAGAACGAACAAAACAAGTTTAACAACTTGAATGAGGTTGCAGTATGGTCCCCATTTCATGGTACCAATTTTAAAAGTGGAATAGCTGAAGATGCCGATCCCCCAAGAATATAAAACTCTAATAATGGTGATACACCAGCAGTATCTCTGCATTCTGCATAGTGCTAATGTTACTTAAAGGAAAAAAAATATATCATTGAGCACTTTTCTGTGGTGCTCATTAAATGTTCCTAGACGCTGGGTATTGTGTCTGCATTTTGTGATTTTATTTATTTTCAATTGCATTTATATGTTATCTCTTTAAAGAAAATTAAACATTTTTTAACATTAGTAGAATGCCTTGTATTTTGCCTATTTATTATAACCGGTAGAGCTCTACTTTCTCTGTTTGACCTTGTCTTTCCGCAATCTACCAAATAGCGAGGCAAATAGCCAGAAACCGTGACATAAAACAGGCATGTTGCAAACTTTGTGAAGTTGTTGAACTCAGCAGTACGAAATCATAGACCCTCATCCGGAGAAAAGCTAAATTTATCCCAAACACAAAATGTTACCCATGCTAACCGAGTGTTAATTATGTTTGAATATGTGCTGTCTCTGCCTTGGTTTCCTGTCTTGTGTACCCTGGTCAAGCAAAGCACTGATAAGCCTCTGATAATAAATAACATGTTGGTATCCTGGCTGGATGTGTTGAGGAGGAGAGGCATTATTGTTTTAGGAAAACATTACTGATCAGGATAAAAACAACTTAAAGACTTCTTCCCTTGACTTCTTTCTGTCTCACTCTTGTGTTTTGAATATTTCCCAAGGTAGCCTAATTCCAATCCTATCTATACTTCTGCTTCCTTTTATAGCAGGCAAAATAAATGTATAGCTTCCTAGATCCGGTTATACAGATAAGAAAAGTAAGGAATTGGACTTGGGTTCAACTCATTTCTAAAGGATCTGTGGACCCAACGCTTTTTTCCTGTGCCTTGTCTATTACTGCCGAAGAAAGTGGGGTCTCACTTGTCCTGCATCATCTCTATAAAAGAAAGCCATCAGGGGGACATATACTTCCTTGTAATAGCTGCTGGGGTTCATTGAGATTTCATGATTAAAGAGTGTTTTAATGTGTTATTATTTTTTTTTTTTTTTTTTTTTTTTTTTTTTTTTTTTTTGCACCTACCTATAATTCAAATATTGTTTATGTGCATCCAAAATGACCACGTTGCTGTTTTAGTACATGTGGCCATTGTGCAACTGAGTTTTCCATCCTGTTCAAAATCTAAACAAATAACTGCAGAAGCTTGTTAACCCAACATGGTGCTTGTTGTATGTTCATCTTTGCAGTCCTGGAGCATGCTCCTTAGAATATATATATATATATATATATATATAGAATATATATACACCTAAATCTTTTTAATTTTAATCTGCAGGCTGCTTTTTACAGCTACTACAACACTTTCCCAATCTTTCCCACTTTCCCAATCACGGCAATAATTCTGCATTTTAGACAGGATTTCCCATGATCTTTATTTCATTGCCTTTGACTCGCAGTGTGTTTAAATACAAAGCAAAGTTTTTAAGCAATACACAAGCTCTAATATAAACTTTTCCATTTGGAACAGATTTTAGAAGGTTTGAACAAGTGCTGTGGTATTGCCTATCTTGGCATCTGCAGATCGTAAGGGTGTAGAAAAAATACTTAAAACCTTTTCCAGTATGTATTGCTAATATGAAAAGGATATTTTACAACTAAACCCTAAAGCTCTCTTCGCAACTGTGTGTTGCAGTTTTTTTTGGTAAAATGATCATTTTATAGGGCTTTACTATAAACAAAGTAAGATGGATTGCAGTGCTATTCAATAAGTCTAACCAGCAGCATGCATATGTTTTAGTGTACCAAATACACAAGAACTGTGTATTGTGGTATGATGCACTGGGAAATCTACCCTATAAAAGTGCTGTTACACGCGGCCTTCGTACTTTTGATACATCTGCAGAGCAAGGTGGGATATAGGTGAGGTAGCACTGTCTGAATTACCTCTAAGGCTGCATACACACTTGCAATGGTTCTCGTCCAATAATCATCTCGGGGCTGTTATCGAACGAGAATCTGGCATGTGTACAGCGCCCATCGTCCGAACGACTGTCCTGGCGGATCCACAATCGATGGATGATGAACGATCGTAATGGAAGTGAAGGGAAGAGAGCGCAGCGGGGTGCTGCTCCATCGTTCTCCTCTCCCTATAGAGCAGAACTGTGCTGTATGTACAGCACTCGCTCATGCATTGTGTAGTCATTGGAAAGGATTGTGAAAGATCCTTTCCAACGACAATTATTGCGTGTGTGTATGCAGCCTAACTGAGAATCGATAGATGATTTCGTAGATTTCATGTCCAGTTGATGATTTTGTGTCCAGAATTAGATTAGATAATGAAGGGAAATTACACAAAATACCAGCATGTCAGCGTTTACACAGAGCTCCATAAATCCAAAGATTTTAAATAGAAGATTTGGCCAGAAGTACTTTTGGACTACCTATCACCAGCTGGTCTGGCTGTAAAGATATTTCATTTTACCTAATTAACATTTGCCACTATAAGCAATGGAAATCAATTATGTAAACTTTCAGCATTTTCTTACATCAACTCAGAATATCCATACCAATGAGCATATCATGCCCTTTGCATTGTGTTATTAGGCTGAACTCCAGGATAAGCAAATAGCGTCTAAATACAAGAGGCTTGTATGGTATTACTTGACTATTGGCGTGCTTCTTCCCGACCTGTTCAGTAATCTAGTATTGAACTTTTCCTCAGTGCAGGAGTTGAAAGGGTTAGAACCCCTGTCACTTGTCCTTTAGATATACACACATAAATAAACCTTAATGCATGTGTTACTGTGAAGACTGTAATACACAAGTGCAGTGTTCTCCCCGGCCCTTTTAGCCAGGTGCACCACCTGGCACTTTTCAGTAAACACCCGGCTGTTTTTGGGTGGTTACAGAAGAGTTGGGTCACAATACAGGGGCTGCCACCCGCCTACAGTTTCTTCCCACCCGGCTTAAAAAAATGTCTGGGCTAAACACTGAAGTGTGTCTTACCTGAAAGCTCTTTCTAAAGAGGCATTGTGTGCAAAGTGAGTGCAGTAATGTTATTACATTGTGTTTATATTGCATCACCCTGAAGTTCATAGATGTGCTTTTTTCACCTACCTATTTATAAAACCCTTTTCCTTTCCAGCATATTTTTCTTTGTAACCTTATTTAAGATGAGCTGGAGCTTTCCTGTGAAAAGGTTGCATGTGTGTCGCTTGAATAAAAACAAACAGTAGCGGCCTTAGTAGTAAAGCCAATCATTGTCAGTCTGTTAATTGTAGTCCGTGTACACAGGCGCTCTGAAAGCATTTGTTGACAGGACAATACAGGGGAGGACAAAATAGAGACCGGTGCTGGAAGAGTTGGCAATATATCAACTTTACACAAGTACAGCACACACTTTTTCCAACACTTTACAGAGGAAAATATAATCCAGTAACATACTCCTACATAATAACAGGCTTTCAAAATGTCATAATTGTTATGCAGCTGAAATAAGGCAGAAAGATAGGCCTGTGCAATACAGGGGATCTCTTCATTGTACTGCTAAGATTGCTAAGAATCACCTTACGGCCATTACAGAATTTTGTGAGGTGCAGGATAGGGCATAATAAAGAAAGCCCATGCAATGGTGCAGCATTACTGCAGGTCCCTCTGTGACTTATGTTACAGCACTTGTTCCTGTTAATCAGTTGCAAAACCCGTGATTACTTACAATTAGCATGACTGAGATATCCGCTCTCAAGCACAGCTATTAAGGTCCATTCAGCCACATTTATGTTGTAAAACACATGGCTTGTATGAAAGCATACCACAAGTAAAGGACAAATTATTTTTTGACTTCTTCACATCCTTTGCAACACAGAGGATTGCCTAAAAACTGGAGCTAAAACATGAATTTCATTTTTTTTAGCTTTTTGCACTGGAGCAACTGTCAGCCATTATAGAGGGCTTGAACTGTAAAAACTGTGCCAAAAAAAGCAAGCAGAGGTCAAAGGAGTAGTAAGAGTTATGCTAAGTACACATTCACAAATACTGCTGCTTAAAAACAATCATTTATAATCCTTTCAGGGGACAATTTAGAAGAACAGTTCTGGAACGATGACTGTACAGACAACAGCCAAGCAGTTTGTTTTTTTTCTCCTTTTTTTGGAAAAAGAAGGGAGGACAATAGTGTAACAATACCATTTGTGTGTGATTCAATACAGCGGAATATTAACATGGGGGGGAGGAGACAGCTGTACACACTTTTGCCCAGGACGATCATTAATGATTACGAGAAGTGATGAAAATGTAGTGTGAACACAGCATCCATAAAGCTTAAATTGGCTGAATGACCACAAATTCCTCCAGGCAGACTCCAAAATCTGGTGTCTCTTAGTTAAATGACAGAATTCAGGTCTATCCAGCAAAATAACATGCATACCATGCATTTCCCCATGCCATGTATATGATACATGGTCTTCAATAGAAAATGCAGAAAAAATCCTTAAAAGCACCACTGTTATGAACAAATCCAAAGGGAGATTTGACAAGGCTAGATAAACTAATGCAATATTTCAGGTTTTCCTACTACATTTCATCTGTATGAATATAGCTTTAATGTTTTTGGTATGATATACTTTATACATTGTGTGCATTATGAAGGGTTTTATTATTTTAAAGATCTTAAAAATCACCAAGCCAGTTAATTACAAGTTCTATCTGGCTGTTCTGGTACGAATTGGCATATGTATCCCGCTTTTTTTGCTCTCCATTTCCATGATCATTATTGTTTTGTTTTTTGCTGTTTCAGCACTCTATGGAAAGTGACCTTTATATATTTATACCTGTAATAAATTTAAACAGATTAAAATGAGAGCTGGCAATAAATTCAGATATCGCCCCAAAGCTAGAGACCTACTAATATAGAAATGCCAGCTTCTCATAGCTCACTAAAGCCCACCATCACTGTAATGGAGCATTATTGGGGTGTCCAAATGAAACTCATTTATTGAAATTAGAATTTGCCTCATACAGCTCCTGGGTTACTCTAGAAGAATAGTAAAGCTGTTGTGTATTTCCCTAGTACAATTTAGCTTTACCCTGTTACTATGTCAGTTAATGTTTTATTTTTTTTATTTTACCTCTTTCAGGAGACGTCTGATCTCTCAGCGGTCTTCACTGGAAACACTTGAAGACATTGAAGAAAATGCTCCCTTGCGGAGGTAATGTTTTTTTTACATCTATTACCTTGGGGATGAAAGTTAACTTGTGTTGTGTGGTTGCTGGAAGATTGAATTCACATGATGAGTCCTTTTTAGCTTTTTGTGACTCCAGTGGCCAAGGGCTGGCCTTTAAGTGGTTTTTATTTTGTCTGGTGTATTTAACTGAATTTGTATTAAATTAATCTATTTTTATTACATTTACCTTATTGGAAAGCAGTGGTTCTTTTCAACTCGTATAACTTTTGCTTTTGTCAGACCTTGTGAACTGACAACAGCACGGAGGCTGAATGAAATTTGTCTCCTTATGGCCTTCTTTGAAAAATTGAATTACACACTGTTTGGCACCACTTCAGCAGGAAATATCTCCAGTTTTTCTCACAAAGCTTGCCGGCCTGTATTGTCAGTGGCTGGCAACATCACCGTAATATGACATAACATTACTCTATTACTTTCCCCAGGAATGGTGCTAATCAGACTTTTAGAGAATGGCAACAAACTCCAGGTACAAAAAATAGTATTAAAGCTGTGTAATTATTTACAAAAAAATATATAATATAGTACAACTCCAGGAGATACTTTTTTTTCTTACCCAATGTTCAATGCTCATGTATAATTGTTCCCACCTGTCAATACTTGATTTCCATGCACTTTCCTGCTGCTCCGGTAAAACCCCAAAATCCTGGGTTTAGAGGATCATACAACCTTCTGGCAGGATGCAGTGCTTGGGTCTGAACTACCAGTGACCAGGCACTTCGTCACCAGGAAGAAGATGATATTCTCTGTAAGTCCTGTGTCAGAGCTTACACAGGGTGTAGGACACAGCACTCTGGCAGAGGGGGGTGGGAAAGTGTAAGAAAAGTATTGGTGGTTGAGATTTTCTTTTTAGGTATATTGAAATAAAGCAGATCCTGGTTTGGGAATATGAATAAGCAAATACTGATACTATGACAATCAAAGAAAAAAAGTCAGATTTACTACTCAATGAAGAAATGTGGTTTGATGCTCCAAAAACTTAAAGTGAAACTAAACTCAAAATAAAAAAAAAAAACACTTGCCTTTAATTGCACAAATCTGTCAGGAGGTTTCTTGGGTCCCGCGTTGTCCTAGTATCTGTCTTTGGCAGAGAGGGAGCACCGGGCACCGACATCTTCTTCTGGGTTCTTCTTCCTACATCACATGATCTTGCACTGCGCAGGTGTGATATCAGGTGACGTAGATGGGGGGGGAAAAAGATTGCTAATCTCACTGCGCATGTGTGAGATCCACAATTTTTTCTTTTATTAAAGAAAGTGCTCCTTATGCGCATGCCTGAGATAAGGGCATGTGCAGAAGGACCAGGATAGAGCCTCCCAGGATGCGGGACTTGGGTATCTCGGGAGGCTATGTGCTCCATTCTGTCCTTATCACCACAGTGACCAAGAAAAAAAAGGGGAAGTCTACCCTTTTCTGTAAAGTAAACCCTTTTTTGAATTTGGGTCCGCTTTAAAGTAAAACTAAATCTTTCTTGTAGCAACCAATTAGATTTGAGTTTTCACATGAAACGCCTAGCTGGAGCAAAAGCAGATCTTAGCATTTCTGTGCTCCATTTCTCCTAAATCGGAGCCATAGTTTCCATGGAGGTCCATCTGTGATGTGTTTCATTGGCTGTTAATTTAGGTGAAAATGGAATTGAAAAGGCTGATGTGTTGTGATGTATTTATTTTTTTAACAAATGCATTAAATGAGGGGAAAAAACTGTGCCATGAGAAACGATTACATTGTTGGGGAAATACCTCCTAATCTTTCCTTCCTGTCTTTGTGTACACATGCCAAGAAAAGTCTCACTTTGGGCTTTAATTGCCTTATTTTTCAGATGTCGGACACTGTCAGGTTCACCCAGACCAAAGAACTTCAAGAAGGTCCATTTTATTAAGAGCATGAGGCAACATGACACAAGGAGTGGCAGGTAACACTACAAACAAGAGTTTCCTTTGTTCATCAAGACAAGAAACTACAAGTTCATTTTGTAAGCTTTGAACTGAGATGGGAAGAGTCAGACCTTCTGCCAAGCTTTTGTTGTTTTCTGGGTTTCTTTTGAATAGTTTCATCCCTATATTTGTTCTGTTGACCATTATCACAAGAAGAGGAGGTGATGAGACATCACCTTTAAAGAGACCCGGACAGCAATGGTTTTAAGAGTTCTTACTCTGACCGAACCTATACTATAACTCTAAAAAAAGAATAGACTTGTGTTTAGGTATATTTTGTACTTTATAGTAAGCTTAATATTGGGCTGTAATTGCAGACCTCTTCTGAATATTCTAGCTACCTGGTTGACTGTGCCAAGTCAAAGGGAAGCCTGACTGCTTATCTGCTGTACAGTGAGACCGTACTAAAGTTATCAAACTCATCGTCAAAACTATGTGAGCTCAAACTTCATTCTCTATATTGTGTAAACCATAGTCCCATCAATGCAGATACATGATTGAGTTCCAGCCTGTATGACAACCATGACTGCTTTCATAAATACATGAAAAAATCACTTGTACAATCCTGGGGGCACTTTAACATTTTAACATTACTGTTTACTGGGCCATCTTTCTTGCTTAATTCATCTTGTGATCACTGGGTAAGCAGTAATTATGTTGCTTAATTTTCCAGTTAGAAAGGATGGGTTGCTGAACCAGGAAGATCAATTACTAAATTAGGAATTATGTTTATGGACTGGCAATACAGTGTGTAAAATGTATGGAAACGATAAGACAGTGAGGCTATATTCAGACTTGCTTCTGGAACTGTGGTTCCTGTGAAGCTGTTTGACTGCTCACACTGCTGCTCTGGTTCTTAATGCAGAAGTAAAGTTGCACTTTAGAAATCTGTGATCAGACAGGGCTTTATTGCAGAAGGGGACAGGCAATGTCTCTTCTACAATAGGAGTTCTTGCCTAACTGATCGCTGCCCAGCTGTCAAAATCGCTTAGCTGCACATGCTAGGATACCTGACACATCTTGGCTGAGTTTCTGCAGAGACTCAATGAATTCCTACGCACAGGAGTTACATCAGCCCAGCTTTGTCAATCGAGATGGCCAAAGATCGCAACAAGGAAGAGCGAAAAGAAGATGATAGCAGTGTCCTTTGATAAAATGGGGACAGGTGAGTATAATGGGGTTAAGTTCAGCTTTAAAGAAGCAACAATTGCACATTTTAGTGGGAGTTACTGGAGTGGTTCAGGGGTATGAGGTTGCAGCAACCACACTGCAACCTCACCGCCAATCTGAACTTGGCTCAAGAGTGCAAGCAATTGTACAATCTTTGACAATTATAACCATAATTGTGTATATCTTTTAACTTTATTTAGCGGTTTGTTTGGAGTTTCACTTCTGTATAGCATTGTTAAGTTGTAGGCTAGAGTTGACATTGATAGGGTTTTTATTTTGTAGTTTTGCTTTTAAAGCCCCTTGCTGAGATTTACCACATAGAGCTCCATGTTAAGGTGCTGGCATAGGAGAACTTCTTACAGAGATAGGATGGGATGTTTTGCAGAATGGTCATCTAGCTGGAGTTCTTAAGAGACCATAGAAGAAAGTGGTTTAGACCACCAGCCTCCACTCCTAGGTAAACTTTCACTGTCAACATTAGTGTTTTAACTGCAAGACCTTTTTACTTTCTTTAAATAGCACTTTATTCATTACTGAACACCCTTAAAACAGTCTAGTGACCTATGGATAGTAGAGATGCACAGCAGACTTTATACCGATTGCATTCTGATATGAATGAAATGTCTTGATTTCCCTTACAGAATAGTCCTCATAAGTGGGAGAAGATCATTCTGTAGCATATTTTCAGTGCTGCCGTATCGAGACTGTGCCCATGTTGGGTAAGTGCTAGAATAGCGTCTTACAATACCTTTAGTATACATACATATATATATATATATATATATATATATATATATATATATATATATATATATATATATATAGAAGTTTTAATTATATGTACTGATAATAAAAAAAAGGGGTAAGTTGGATGGCTATTTTTAATTATGGAAAATCTATAACGAATTCTGTAAAACTGTAATGTGTTAAATTAAAACCTTAAACTGCCTGCAAAAAAAAGTTTTGATGCCTCTTGGGATCATTTATAATTTTCATCTTGACATGATAAAGTAAACTTTGTCCCCACAATAAATTTTTTAGGAGATTTTGATGTAGCTTGATATAGACATATGCCTGTCCTAGCCTGCACACACTATTCATACAGCTCATGTATAGTGACCCCTTTCCTTTTCACATCATTGGCTTACATAAATTTTCTACAGGACCTCCGACTATTCCTTAATAAAGCCCATCATGTCTGATCTTCCTTTAGTTTTCACAAGTAGTATTGGAATACTGCCTGCTATGATCGGGTCATTTTTGGCCATCCTGATAGTTGTGTGGTCGGTGTGTTTGCTGAATTGTTATTTCATGTCTAGTATTGTATCTTTCCTCCTAATCTGCAAAAAGATTTGAAAGAAAAATATTAACGTGCTAAAAGACTGATAAATCTATGCAGAAGCAGACACAACAGTGGTCATATTTGTGAAAGCACATGATATTGCTGTCATGCTATTTGTTTCTGACACATTTTTGTGGCATATTTTTGTTTCATTTTAAAAATCTGTAAATCAGCCTTATACTTTTATATTTATCAAAGCCCAATTTAAAACTATAACTCTGGATACAATGTACAGGGTTTAGGGCCTGCCAGATTTGTATTGCTGTATCTCTGTTGGGTAGGGAGAGGACCACTGTTTTACTGCTGGGTGACAGAAGCGAGTAGAAATCTCTTTAACAGGGACATATTTCTCAATTAAACCCTGACAGGGCTCAAAAGCCTTTCACACAAATTATAAAAAAAATGGCTGGAGTTCATATTGTGTAGGTTGTTCTGTTATGTCTGTACAGGCGTTTAGTGTGTGTTTTACCTATGTAATGTAGACATAATAGAATGTTGTGTGTTTAATATTCTGCTGAAGGCAGAACACCATGGCAGGGTTCTGTTCGTTTGCACGCATTGCTTGTTTGCACTGGTATAATGAATCAAAATCCATGGTTTATATCCTTAATGTGACATTCCACCATTTTTCTGCCATGTGCTTAAGGTGCGTGGTAATCCATTCCAACGCTTTGGTTTAGTGCACACAGGGGCTGGTAGTTGTGTGAGGACAGTCTGAGGCTTTTGTCCCAAAGGCAACCTCACTGTAATGATCAGTACCAATAAAAGGCCACAGATGCTGCGGTCTACATTGATTTAAACACTGCGCAAACGGTAAGACATTTCACTTAGTATCCATCTAGCTCAAAGCAAGCCTGGCTAACTGCAATGAGCAGAGTGCTTTATTTTTGGTGTGCAAGTGTATCTGGTCTTAGCATTGTCTATAGAACCTCTCTGTTCTCATGGACAGTACAGTGCCAAAGGGTACAATGGTGCCATTTTTTATGTTTGTTTAGGTAGCTGTCAAATCTCTACATTACTGTCCTTTCATACTAAGCTTTAGTCTGTTAGCAAACATTTATGCAGTGTACTTAAACATTCACTGCCATGTACATATTGCTATCATTAAGCAGACATGTATGTGCTTCTGTATATTTGCATATACACAAAAAAGCCAACTTAAAGCTAAACTCCAGTCAACCAAACTATAAATACACAGTTTAAATGCATATGTAGGAGCTGCTTTGCTTGCCAAATTATCTCAATTTTTATCTTTTTAGTTAGATTTACACAGCTCTGTCATACAACATAGACAAATTTTCTCTACTCATTGTCTTGTCTGTTCTCTAACCTGTTGCTGGACAGTAAAAGGAGAAGCAGACTGATGTACTCATGTGCCTCTTGGTCCCTTTGCTGTACTCCTAGCAGAATGCTCCTTGCTGATAAAAACTGCACATGCTCCATGCTGATTGTACATCTGTAGCTGTGATTCAGCAAGTCACATGTATGGCTGTAGAGAAGATTGCAGCTCACACAGAGGTAGCAGTGGCCATTTCAGAAGCTCACCACTGAAATTTGTCATTTTATGCTGCTGTTGCTGGTGAAAATGAATATAAAAGAAGTGTAACACATTTACCAATATGGCTTCCACATCCTTCATTTATCTATGGCATGACAGGTAAGCCCTTCATTAGAATTTAGGGGCTTGTTTTGGAACTTGGTGTGGTTTCATATGCTCTTAGCATATATCTAACAGATAGGAAAAGGTTGAGGTGCTATGATCTAGATACACTAGTCTACAGTTCAGTAGGGTCAGCCATGATAATAAAAGTACAGTACAGTACTTTCCATTGCCTGTAAAGCTTCAGGGACACAGTTTTTCCTGTGTCTTTTTAATGTTACCAGACTAAAGCTAGCCACACAGTGCAATTTTCAACAATTTCTACAAGTTTTTATGTAGAAAATGAGATATGGCTCAAGACAACCTACCACCATTTTTTTGGATCAAATTGCGGTGTTGGGAAACTTTAACAAAATGATCAGTCCGTAAAGCATAAGAAATGTAAACCACAAACCTGCTTTAGCAAGACACCAAATCCTTGCCTATTTAGGGACTGCACATTTATGCTTGTCTTGCCAGAGCTGCCTAAATGCTCCTTTCTCCAATACAGGTATTATTAAAATCCCTAGCATTGGCTAGTGTTGAATGCTTGGTGAAATAGTAACAATACTTGCTCTGTCATACTCAGGCTTATTGATTGGCAGCTGGACACAAGTACTGCTGCATGGTACTCCATTATACCTGTAAGCACTGAGTATTGTTTTGTCT
Organism: Pyxicephalus adspersus; assembly: GCF_032062135.1. Lineage (NCBI taxonomy): Eukaryota > Metazoa > Chordata > Amphibia > Anura > Pyxicephalidae > Pyxicephalus > Pyxicephalus adspersus. The sequence continues at coordinate 44,586,798 of NC_092862.1, read as the reverse complement.
GCTAACTAAGAAAGCACCAGCAGGCATGGGGCTGTGCTGGTAAGTAGGTCAGGAATGTTCCTTTCAGCAGTGTCTTTATTTTTTCTTTTTTTTCTTGTAGTTTTTTTTTTTTTTTGCTGCCAGTTTTGCACAGATGTACTGGTTCTTCACCTGCACTGAAATGGCTAACACTGATTTCACTGTACACAGTAAGCTCCTTACAGTGAACACTAAAAGCTTCAGTAAGTCAGAAAGGGCCCACCTTACCTGCTTGTCAGGGAGACCTCCAGCATTCTCCAGCTTTTCCATCACAGCCTTTCCTTCACAGAATTTTTACCCCCGGCCCATCTGCTGAAAAATTCATATTTTACTCATTACCCGCCAGCAGATTTGCATAAAAACTGCATAAGAGAAAGCCACTACTTACATCAAGGCTAAGGCTTTGAAGTACTGAAGCAGAAATGTTCTAGAAAGTTATGTTCAGCACCCTGCTGTCCCCTCCCATCAAACTGGATCTGCTTGTATTGCATAGAGAAGTTCAGAACCCCAGGTATGACATCACATCCTGATGGGTCGGAAATAGGCGATGTGATGAAAAAGGAACGTTTTTATTTGAACATGTAACCAGCATATTGATTGGGGGAAAGACCAGAAAAACAATGTAAAGACATTCAATTTTAGATTCAACCAAGATAAAGCTAAATTAAACTACGGAAGTGAAAGCAAGTGTGAGTGCAATTTCCTCCAGATCTGTCCGAGTCTTACCTGCTGTGATTTTGCACTAGCATTTATTTTTAGCAGCTTTATGTGGGTTGCAGAAAAAAAAGATATCTGTCTCAATAAGCTGTCAATTTTCCTCGATAAACAAACTGCTTCTGACTCACAGACCATCAGAGCGCAGGCGCAGCCTTTACAATGTAAAGTTCCCATGACAACCAGAAGATATTCACATCCTATGTAAGGAAAAGATTGCAAATTTTGTTGGCCCTTTCAGAGGGAGTACGCTTCCAACCTGACAGCTTCAAAATAGCAATTGAATCCTCTAAAATAAATCTGTCCCCAAGCAAGGATCCTGTGGACCTGGAGCAGCCAAACACATTTATAAAGCAACCTGTTTCTGCTAGACCTGTCCAGTGTCCTTAGTAATATTACAGTATAAAGAAATACATTGGTTTGTGGATTTTGAAAATTATTTTTGCCAAGGTCTTTATCTGCAGTCACCTCACTCCCTTACACATGGATTGGCCTGAAATTCAAACCGAACAGCAAACGCTATTTGATGATGACGGTGTTTTCTTACATCGCAAACATGCTAACTGCTCTATGTAAACATGCTAACTGCGCCACTGTCATGCTGATTTTATAACTTCAGTGCTTTAAATCACTGGAACTAGCATGCAGATGAGGAATTCTGTCCACTTGTTGCAAATCAATGACTTCCAATGTATTATAACTGAGCCAGGAAACTATTTAAGGGTATCATCAACAACAGCCTCCATATTTTTTTTTTCTCAGCACCTTAGTTTGGTGGGATTCCACAATATAAAATGACTAGGAGTGCATTGGGGGTGACATGCAAAGTCTAGTATGCTTATAAACATTTTAATTTGGCTCCCAGCATGTGCAGTGCATAGTCCCTGTTCATTCCCAACATCCGTGGGATGCTAAAAATGTAGCTGGTTTCTTTAAAAAACGATAATTGTGTTCAAACATAGACTGTATATACTCAAATATGTATTAAGATTAGTTTCTAGCAAACCCCTGGGTAGCATCACTAGGGGAAGAAATCGCAGCATTCTGAGCTATTGAGAGCTATTGTCAGGGCATGGAGAAAAGAAGAGTCATTATTGACCCTTTTCATGTCCATTTTCTTGATGGAGGAGCTCTTAATCAGAATTAATTGCTTTATTATGGTGTAGTATGCAAGGGTTCTGGCTGTGCTGTCTGGCATAGACCCAGTATGATAACACTGGCTGAGCGATAATTACAGATTGCCTAACGGTTAAAATAGTTTACATACGGTATATTTATTTCTGCTGAGTATTAAACCATTGGACTTTGGCCTTCATTTTGCCAAAACAATGTTTATTGCGCAATAGAAAATCCCATCTTGGATGGTCACAATTCAAGAAAGGAACTTATTACTACCATACATGCATATGTAGCATGTTTAACCTATCCTGTGAAAATGGGAAATGACCATTTACATATGTTCTCTCGGTCTAGCCAAAATGATCATTTGGTTATGCATGCCGCTCTACTGTTTTTGGCATCCACTAATACTTCAAGTGATAAAGGCTTTCTCAGTTCAACATCTGCAGCCTCTACTCCACCTCAATTCCTAACCCTGATGTCCCCAGCATTGCTGCCCTCAGAAGTGAGTCTGACTCAACAGCCATGCAGTAGCTGTACGATAAATATCCTATGACTTTTCAGTTATGCTTATATGTCTTCTGCAATCCTTTTTATAAATGTCCATGGTGGAAGACCTGTTACATTCATATAGGGAGCTAAATATATTCTGCTTATTGTGTCCTGCAGCCTCCCACCTGGTGTTTACTACCTTCTTTAATTTCAAGAGTCCAGTTATTATGGTGGCTAGAGGAAGCCAATTGAAGACCACATATTGTATGCTTATTCAGCATAAGAACTCCAGACAATGGCTGGAACATCTGACCTTCTTTTATTGCTGTGCATCAATGTCCAGTGGCTGCCACATATCTCACTTTTTTTTATAGATATGTAATGATTGGAGACAAGCTGCCAAGACGTTTTTAACATATTGTGTTTTTTTTTGTGATATCCAGTCTTGTTCTTTTTAGCTGTAGCTGTAAGCTGTAGCAAAATGATCAGTTTTGTTCAGTTTGCTAAATATTTAATATTACTTCTTAAATTATTCATAACTGTTTGCCGGATGTTTTAACTTTAACAGCGAGTGTCTGCCAAGCCTGCTGTGCTTCAGATTTTTCCTGGCTGTCTGAAAATGTGAGCAAATAATATTTTTCTTGCATATTGCTAACAATGCAATCACAGACAATTTTGCAGGCTTACGTTCCTAAACATGAAAGTATTACAATCTAGCAAAGCATATTCAAGGTCATATGAATTCATGGAGTCTGTTTTCATTCAAAGGCAGTGTTTGCACATCAGATACCCCATAACAGCAATATTAATGGCAGGGAATATTTTTGCGAATCCCCATACATTCATGATCCCAGAGCCCAGTTATCATCGCATGTGCTGTCCTGTTCATGCTGTACTGACACCTATTTGCACTTAGCTGTCCCTATATACTAAAACGTAAGCTAAATTAGTGTCTTGTTCTACACGTTATCAATTCACTTTCATTGGTGTGAAAGGATAACTTTAACTGGTTAATTCCAAGGATGTTTATCATTAACAGCATCACAACAATACCTAATTCCTCTGGTTCTTTTCCATTCTTTAACAGTTATTTAAGTAACAAATACCATTTTTAAATAATGTAACATCCAAAACACCTGATAAATTGCTAAAAAAAATGGTAGGTGGCATTTTCACAAGGGATCTCAGCCACAAAGCAAATTGCCTATAAGTTTTGAGCCATTCTATGTCTCAGGTGGTATCTTCTGGTTCCAGTCCAGAGACTAGGCACTTGCATACACCATAATCAGTATGAAGCATTCAAGTCAGACAAAAAGTCTTCTTCCATAAGTCTAGTCACAAAGGTGTTCTGCTCTGTAAAACTTTTCATAAATACCTCTTCCTAAAAGCTCCCTCTGTATGCAAACCAACAACAAAAATATCAGTATGAGCTTGTAAAAACACCAGTCACATAAAAATGTAGTATGTATAATCAATATTCTTTAAAGTTTTGGATAAAGTAGGGTAAACTCCTAGTAAATTATTTTTTGCTTTCTGTGCCCTGTTCATACATATCCCTAGAGTCATAAAGTGAAGACAACCAAAAAAAATCTATTCAAAGTGAAGAGTATACCCATCCTAGACAGTTCAGTCTACAGTCACCAGAACATGTGTCCTCATTGGATGATTTCTCCTGAACTCTTTTTCCGGTGACATCTCTAACATTTGTCATTTGATGGTCACCAGGACAAAAAAAAGGGGTACATCCCCTAAGCTGGGACACAGATAATAAAAACTTGACAGGGTTTTAACCCATGAACACTTCATCCAAATCTAAAAAATAGTTTGCTTTTACATACATTTTAAAATAAAAAATGTGTTTATAGATTTAATAAAAAAAGGAAATTGTCACAGGTATGACTATCTCAGTGGAGTTTTAAGCTGCCTGACCAACTCAGATTATCTTTGTTTATGGTTTACCATCATTTTCTGCAGCTCTTTATGACTTTAATTGGTGTGAAAGGATAACTTTAATTAACGCTGATTGCCTTCAACTCCCTATAGTACACCCCAAGCATGGGAACTTCATTGGATTTTTTGGCTGTTGCATGGTGAATAGACACTTAAAACTAGTTACTTTATGTTCTTGTCTTGTGTAACACACAGGGACACAAAACTGGAAGGAACAAGGCAGCGCCATTCCTCCGGTGGCATGAATACACGGGAAATGCTACTTGGCCTTGAAGGCGTTGAACTTGGTGCTGATGGGAAGGTGAGAATGTAAGCACTGTTTGTAAGAACATTAGATAGTGGTTAGGCCTCAACTTACAGCTGTGTAATATGTTTTCCCACCAACTTTATAACTACCATAATACTTCTATAAGAAAATATTACATACTAGTAAGAAAAAAAAAAATCAGTTCTTGTATGGTTTGCAGTCTTAATAGTTACTAATATGATCCTAAAACAGCAATCAACATGCATCCATTAACCGTGTTATATGACAATAGGAAGTATGTGAAAGGATGTCTAGTTGACATATGAATATTATTTTTTGGGCATTTTAAATGCTGCCTATTAAAATGTACCTAAAAGGGCTTAAGAACATGAACCAAAAGCAACTTTATCTAGCATGGAGAAAAAAATTGAGGGTACAGATAATCAGATTTAAAAGCCAGGGACAAATATTCAAACTCTGAAAGAGGGGAGATCTAAATTAATGTAGTTAATTAATTTTCGATTCTATATTATTCACAGAAGGCTTTGAGTTGTGAGAACCCAATACCTGTCCATCTGAGTTAAGAATGTTAAAATTAGTAGAATAATGCAAGTTGATTTATATTAAATCACCCCTATTGCCTAATACATTGATTAGCTGTTCACTCTTTAATATATTTTATATATTAAAGCTAGTGGAATGAATGACCACAGCTGTTCTTAAATGTTTAATGTCTACTGATAATCTTCTCTTTCCCACAGACTGTATCATATACACAGTTTTTGTACCCCACAAATGCCTTTGGAGCTCGCAGGAATACAATAGACTCCACTTGCTCCTTTTCTCAGTTTCGTAATGCAAGTCACCGCAACCTGACCCTGGGAAGAGCCAACAGTGTACAGGGGAGCATCGATACAGGTGATCATTTTACAGATGTTGCTTACACAACTGTAGTGTTTTACCGTAATGAGATGGGGGATACTGTTTCAGTGCCCATGCATGTATATGTAAGGTATCCTCATACCATAGTGATGCACTGCAGGCTATATTCAATCTCCTGGTGCAAAGTGCATTACCCAAGGCAAACCAAACTGAATTGAACAGTTTTCGTGTCACCTGACTAGTGGAAGCTAATGACTGATTTCATTTGGACATTCATGGCATTCTAGGTATAAAAAAAAATCTGTTGCTGGTTGTTGACCCCAGTAAAAGAATTTTATTTTAACACTTTTTAATAGAAAATGCCTGGTATGAATTTGAGTGTCAAATAATATTTATTAAGAATGAGAGATGCTTTTTTAAACACTTCATTGACTAACAGAATACTTTTATTGTTTTCCATATAAAGGTAGTGAAATAGGAGACTTTATCGAGTATGATCCAAATCTCCTTGATGATCCTCAGTGGCCATGTGGCAAACACAAACGAGTTCTAACATTCCCTTCTTACATGGTAAGTCTTGTCCCTTATCTGCTCTGTTTGCTGTTACAAGAATTTGATTAATACGTTTCTGAAGTTTTGCTATGGAAACTGTGAAAAGTGTTCAATAATATGAGAAGTAGCCATTTGTTAATGTAAAAGTGACATACAGTTGCTTGGAAGCATCAGGTGGGCCAAAAGGTAAACCCTAATGTCTTGGGATCATCTGTGTGAATTAGACATTGCTATGATTCTATTTAGGAAATTAAGGCTTTTGTTATACAAGGCATTGTAGGACATTTCATAATATTAAACTCAATCTAGTGACTTCAGTGTTTGAAACAGCCCCAAGGCTTTGCTGCTTCTTGACTTGAGATGAATGCTACCAAATGACAGTCATACATATTTTTATTAAAGCAATGTAACTACAGCTAGAGATAACCAGTTACACTCTTGTATAAGTAAAATTGTGCAGGCTTTCCTTTTTATTAATGCCCATCTGTTTCCTTTCTGCAGAGTCAGAATCAGGTAAACTTACCAATGATTTTATGGGACAGTATGTCTGCACATTTAATATTCCTCCCTAGTTTATAGTTTAGGGAAAAATATTCAAATTGTTCCAGCTGTGACGGTGTCTCTTTACAGGAAACCTGCAGTGAAATAGAAAGCCTGGAAGCTGCCATTAACATTTTCGTTTAGAAAATGCTAGTTCCCTGTTTTTGCAGTTCTTTGAGACCCTGCCCTAAAACAAGAATGAGATTCTCAAAATCAGGATAAAGTCAGAACTCTCTTCTGATTTCCATATTATAATAAACCGTTTGTTAGATAAATCTGGTGGCTGCTTTTGCATACTTCTCCTGAAAATGCTAGTTGTCGGTTTGATGCTTTGGCTACAAATCACTGGCATGGAGCAAGCTTAGAGATGGGGATTTTTTGTAGTAATATGCTTCTAGGTATGTTCCTGGTCTGTTACAACCAGACAAATCCGAAAAACAGCATTTTTTAAAACAATGACAGCCTCCACCTTTTTATTCCAGAAGAAAGTCAGCTAAAATAGGTCTGTTGTGAATGTCTGTGGAGGTCTGCTATTGCTCGAGGATATAGGAATCCATTCTTTATTCTAGTTTAGGAAAGGTAGATCAAACCATGATCATCTATCTTTAGTCTGTGTTTTTTATTAGGAATGCCTTAATTAACTTAAGCTGTATTGAAATATCCTTTATCTTCCAGACCACGGTAATAGAATATGTGAAACCATCTGACCTCAAGAGAGATATGAATGAGACCTTTAAAGAGAAGTTTCCTCATATCAAGCTTACTCTTAGCAAAATAAGAAGGTATGTCACAGTTTTATTTAAAAAGGAATCCAATTGCACATTAGGTCCAATTCACAAAAGGAAAATGCAGAGATAAAAAAATATATATTTTCAAATACAAGATTTGAGAATTAGTCATATGGCTGAAAAGAAAAATCTTTATCCTTGAGTAAAGTTTTGCAAACTCTGCCTTTTTGAAGTTTAGCAGCTTGAGGACCCAAAAGGCTCTTGTAAATATTTTAGTGAAATTTTTCCCTACAGATATTTTTCTAATAAACACAATTTAAAAATTAATGCAACATGGAATGAGTTTTGTATCAATCCTGCATTAGGCACACTGCAGGCTTTGTCCTAGTACAATTTTTCAGTGTAATATTTCCATTACAAGCACCTGCTACCACTTTGTCAATTTGCTCTTAAATCCGCTTTACCCTGTAACATTGTTATACATTACATTGTTCTCATACATATACAGTAGGTGACATTTTGTGTTTTATCATACATTTATTTATGATGGTAGGAAGCTACAGATAAAATTAATAAAAGGGGATGTATAAAGCGGTTTGTTTTCTATATCTAAGTATGCGCAACTTACCGGTTTAAAAGAACAAATATCTTCACAAAGGCTACGTACACATGTGCAATGGTTCTCGTCCGTTAATTGGCTCAGGACCGATATTGGACGAGAATCTGGCGTGTGTACAGTGCTCGTCATCCATCATCTAAACGACCGTCCTGGTGGATCCATGGACGATGGACGACGAACAATCGTAATGCAAGTGAAGGGAGAGGAAGCGCAGCCGGGTCCCGCTCCATCGTTCTCCCCCTTCCCTCTGCATAGAGTAGAACAGTGCTGTACGTACAACACTTGATCATGCGTCGTGCAGTCGCTTGTTGTTGGAAAGGATTGTGAAAGTTCCTTTCCAACGACAATTATTGCACGTGTGTAGGTAGCCAAAGTGACCTTCCTTCTCTGACAGCTTAATGTATATCAGCAGGGACCGATCCTCAGGAACCAGAAGCCAATGGGAGTGCATGCTGTCTACAATAACACAACTGTTTTTTTTATAAAAAATGGCAGGTAAAGTTTCTTTTGGCTGCTGGTTGCTAGTATTGTACTGCACTGATTGACATAAACCTGTCTGAATGGGCAGAGTGGAGTGGCATGTGTTTTGGATGGTCAATGGGTGTTTGGTGATTATGGCAAGTAAACAATAATACAAGGGATATATTGATCAATTACCTAGTCTGCAACAATCAACTCGGGTAGGGCCCTCATTACTGTACAGTATACCTAGCCTTTCTGTGCAGATAGGATTTGGTATGAAAAATCAGGCTTGTTTGGGCTAAAACTAATCTTTGGATGGTTGAATAATGAAACCAATGATAATGATAACCTTACTTTAACGGTTGCTGTTGGCCTTGGTTGCTGCAGACTTTAATAGAAGGGACCATAGAAAGGCCATATACAATACGGACATGGTCATTTAAAGTTGGATTATTATATTTTCTTTTTATATTAAAATTTTGTGATTCAGGTATTGGATGTCCAGAGGCATCATTTTCAGATCATGTGTGCATGTAGTTTGCAATCTTTTTCAGATAGGTGAGTCAGAATCACCAGTCAAAAATCTGTAAATAATCTTATACTGCTTGAATAACCCTTGGATGAGTTTTCTTTAGTTGGTCCCCTAAATAGATCAGTAATTTCAATCACTGCAAATTCATTAACAATGACATATCAGCAGTTCACTGAGCAATATGCTTATCTGTTGTGTTTGTAGCCTGAAGCGGGATATTCGTAAGCTGGCACAGGAGGATTGCGGCTATGAAGAGCCTACTGTGGCCATGGCATTTGTATATTTTGAGAAGCTGGCATTGAAGGGGAAGTTGAACAAACAAAACAGAAAACTTTGTGCTGGAGCCTGCATCCTATTAGCAGCCAAAATTGGGAGCGATCTCAGAAAACATGAAGTCAAACACCTCATTGATGTAAGTACAAGAATCTTATTGCTGCAAAGCCACATAAATACAATGACCTAGATAAAGCCAGTTTGTGCAAAAGCAAATAAATACATTCTACACAGGAAGGCAGGTATATATTCTAAATATTTATTTTATTTTTCCTTTGATATCAGGAAGATGTATATATTTAATGATATGTGTAGAAAATGATTTTTTAAATTGCAAAAAAGTAAAAATAATTCATAAATATATTTGCAAAAAATATGGTAGGGAAAAGATAGAAGCTCTTGTGTATAATGGGTGTATATAATGGGTGATCATTATTAATGATGATTTACCCTAAGAAAGTGAGAAGGAATTCATAATTTTACAGCGGTCATTGGAACATAGGGAAAATATTCCAGTGGGAACATCAATTACAGTAAAAAAGGTTGGGGTGGGATTACATTTATTTCCTGTTATGTGTTTGGCTACAATATATGTGGATTTAGGCTTCAAGTCATACGGAGGTTCCCATCTTTCCCAACAGTTTGGTTGTAGTTACACTTTAAAGAACTCCAGTGTAAATACAGAACTTTCAATATCTACATAATGTATATTGGGTAAATGATTGTTTGCATGCCCTACCCATCATTCCTCGGCCAAGCCTGTTGGGATTGAGCAAGGCTGGAATGTTTTTTTCTTAGACAATTGCTATTGTTTTTCCCCCTGAAATAAGCCAACAACTGGCCAAAAACATGCACTTTTGCCAAATACAATTTCTAAGGTGTAAACTTCTGGACCATTTAGCAATTAGGTCATGCGTGTCAAGCACCATCAAAAATCAACATGCAGTATTTTTTTATTATTATTAAACAGGATTTATATAGCACCGACATATTACGCAGCTCTTTACATTAAATACGGGTTGCAAACAGTTACAGACAGTATATGATTTCCCCAGCAGGTAGAGTTTTCTGTAAGAACCTACTCAAGTTAACTTATACTAGTATGGCCTGCAATTTTGCTTTTTCCACCAAGCACTGAAACTACACTAAGCTTGCACCAATGAAGGAAAGGCACCACCTTATTACCAGTTGCTTATGATTTATTATTATTTATTATTATTCTGCAGGTATAGAAAAGGATGGTTTATGTTTGCATTTTCTTAACACTCCCACTGGAAGTAACAAAACAAGCATTATGTAACCTCAACGCCAAAGTTTTACACAGGCCTTAGAACCCTACCTCAACTCTTATGTAACAAAATGTATGCCTGAGCAACAAAATCATGTCAGTTTAGCGTATGCTACCAATTGCTGAATGCATACAAATACTGACTGGAGGCGCCTCTGTCATGCTTTATGCGCACTTGTAATATGTGTTAACCCTTTCATTACCATTACATAGATGTGTGAATGCTCGGACTTGTTATAACCACTTGCTAAATAATTTTATTTTTCCAGTCCTTTGTACATATTGGGAACATAGATCAGAATGGGGCATCATGCTATATTTATTAACAAATTTAGCAGAGGTGGTTTTTGCAACTTTACAATTTAGGGTCAAATATGGTTGTTTTTTCAGGATTATGGTTCTGGCCCCCACCCTAATACCCTCATTCTACCTTTTTGTCTTTTGTTTCTTTTATATATCATTACATGTCTTTAATATACAATAACCACTGTCTGATTTTCTTTTTCCTAGAAACTGGAAGAGAAGTTTCGTTTGAACAGACGTGAATTGATGGCATTTGAATTCCCTGTCCTGGTTGCCTTGGAGTTTGCTCTTCACCTGCCAGAGCATGAAGTTATGCCCCATTACAGACGTTTGGTCCAAAGCTCCTAGCACAGGCTTCATATCTTCTTCTAGGACAGTGGAGGAGCTCACGGAGCCACAGCTGCTACTGGACATGTATACAAATGAATGCACCATTACCTACACATGTTGGAGACAGTCATATTTTGAACTGACACAGTACTCGGCTTAGAAGGCAGAAGATGCGCTGCATATCCCGTGTATGTGACACTCTGTCCCATTATACTGTTCCTCTGAACACTTCTTACTCCTGTTTTATAAATTTCTATTGTGGACATTTCTTGCAGTGGTGATAGTAACTTTATAGCATAAATCACTTACCTAATAGATTGGCAAAGTGAACCATGCATACATCACACCAATGTGAGCAGCAGGTAGTGTGCCAATCTTTGGCTACTTTAACCTAAATAGGAGGAACTGTTGGGGAGCTTTACTGGCAAAATCTTCGATTGGGAACCTGGAAAATGGCTATTGCCTCAGTTCACAAAATGGCTGTCTACACTTTGGGAAGGTGCCATGTATACTTAACACCAATGTTTTTATTTGAATAACATTTTTTTTAATGAAAACTCTATTTCAAATAACTATTGAGAGGAAACATGATGTGTTGACCACAAAGGTAAAACACCCAGCACGTTATTCCTCCAAGAATATTTTTACTTTATACTCACAAGTGGACTTTATCATCTCTTTACCTTTAATTCTAACATGTTTTGTGAAGGACATTTCATAAAGGTGCCATGTCAGGTGTTAACATTCACTGTGTTAAAAAACATATGTGCCAACATATTTCTTACAAAAAAGAACCCGGCTTAACTGGAAAAACTCAAGAGACTGTCTTGAACCTGGATGGATAAACTGTGTGAAACAAATTTTTATTAACCTCAACTGGCACATGCCATGACACACACGGATTAACACTACAAGCAGTTTCATTCCACCAGTACATTCTCTAAAGCTAGAATATTTGGATCTTATTTCTTCAGTGACAGCTTTGCTATAAATCCATAACATTTTAATTGATTGCACTTTTCTACTGTGGAGGAAACACATTGAGTTGCACAACTTAGTGTTGAGAATCTTCTGTGCTCTATGTTAGAGTGCATTTTAAGCACGTTTTCTTGTGCTACTTGTTATAAAGCAGTGTTCCAAGAAAGTAACTGCCCATTATAATTTCTATCATTAATACATTCATCTCCAATACTGACTGATGTGTGATTCTATATAAATCAATGTAGCCTATCTAGCATCAGAAGAAAATGAATACAAAATGTAATATGCTGTATTGTTTTTTACGGTCTCATATTGCAGCATCATTTCTATTCTTTTGTTTGTTTGTTTTTTAGGTAATACAACTCCCATTGTGCACACTGCTGTGAATGTGAGCTTAGTTTATTAAAGTAGTGATTTACAGAGCAACCATTTTTAGAGTGTTAAGCTACGTACACACGTCAGATTTTTATCGCCCGATAATCGGCATCGGCCAATTATCAGGCGAAAATCTGCCGTGTGTACAGTCGGTGTCGTCCACCGTCCGGACGACCGACCTGCCGGATCCACGGACGATGGACGACAGCCGATCCTAATGAAAGGGAAGGGGGAGAGCGCGCAGCAGGGTGCCGCTCCGTCGCTCTCCCCCTCCCCTCTCCATAGAGCATGAACGGTGCTGTATGTACAGCACCGTTCATGCATCGTGCACTCCCTTGTCGTTGGAAAGGATCGTGAAAGATCCTTTCCAACGACAAAAATTGCAAGTGTGTACGCAGCTTTAGAGTGGTTCAAACAATGAAAGATAACTAATTGTTCTGGCTTACTGTACTTTGCTCTTTGCCTTATCCAGAAAGTTTAACTTTTGTTTATATATTACAAGTCACATAGGCTTTTCATATTATGGTTGACTGTAGGCATTCGGTACATAATAATGCCACACTACCAAAACTATACTCCCTACTATCATTTTAGAATGAACACATCACTGGGACCACATGACCAGTGCATGAGTTTTATGGTGGCGTCTAATTTGGATGTTTGTTTTAACTGAGCTCAATGGAAATTCCAGTTGATATTAATTTTTTTTTTCTGGTAGTTTCCATAAATCCTTGTTCATCTGAAGGGCTAACTGTAGGTAAATTCAGTGTTTGGGGAATGTGGGCCCCATTTTTCACTCCTGTTGGGTAGTTTAAAACTGATCATAAAAAAATGGTGAATTTAGCTCTAGAAGTATGGAAATCTAACAGTGCCTTCAACTGGTAGCTTTTTAGGCTGAAGTCTGTTTCATTTATTGACTGTTTTCATTCACATTCAGATATTTCATTTTTAAATAAAAGAAATGTATAGAAAATGTTGAGTTGGATTAATTAAGTGAAATTATCATAGGAAAATGTATGTGATTTTTTTCCACAGGCCATAACAGCTGCTAAATGCAATGTTAAAAAAAAAAAAAAAATTTAGCTGTAGATGTGTCTAGTGTATTCTCAATCATTAAAAAGGAAATAACCTAATTTTCTGCAATCTCCTATAAAATTTAACATGTTCTTCTAGTTCAAAAAGTTGTTTTCATTCTTTTAAATTGACTTTGTTGCTCAAGTGTATACCTTACAGTGGAGACTCAATACTCTTCTGTCACCAGCCCTCCTTATACTAAATAGATGTCTGAAAAATCTTCCAACAATTCAGAAATGTTGGGTTTGTGGTTTATCCTGTTGGCCTATATATCACTACAGGACACAAAGGTAAGATAAGGGCTAGTAGATTGAAGCCCTGAGTGCAATGAGGACTAGAAATAGGATACTACTCCAAGTGTAAATACTGAAGATTCCCTAGATTTCTAATGCAAAGGCAGTGGGAGTGGTAAGTATTATCTTTCTTAAGCTGCGTACACACTTCCAATTTTTATCGTTGGTAAACGAACGACGAACGATCCTGCACGATATCTGCGAACGATCGTATGGCACCGATCTTGTACATACAGATAACGACACGATCGTTCAAAGATATTGTACACACGATAGATGCGATCGTTTGAACGATACAGGAAGTGACGTGCACCACAGGAAGTGATCGAACGTTCGTTCACCGCGCATGCTCGGACCATGGACGATCACTGAACGTCCGTACACACGATAGATGGTCAACGATCATCGTCCAATCCGATCCGCCGGTCCCGTCGTTCATTTCCAACGACTATCCTCGTTCGTCGGCGTCGTTGGTTACTTTTTTTACGAACGATTTTTGGCCAATCGGTCGTTCGTCGTTCATTTCCAACGATAAAAACTGGAAGTGTGTACGCAGCTTTAAGTGCTGGGGAGAAATTTTAATTCTAGCCATCAAATATACACATGCAGATTTTGGTATAGGAAGCCAGTCCCAAGTAATGAGGTGGAATTTCCTGTGGAGCTAATGTAATACCAGGACAAGTGGCTAAAAGAGCCAAAAGATCAGTAAAACTAAGAAAAGGGGGGGGGGTAAAATGAATAGTGATTGCTTTTGATACACAGTTGTTATTACTACTAATATTATTACACAGTATTTATTTAATACCGACATATTACGCAGCACTTTTTTAATGTCCATATTCATGTCACTAGCTGTTCCTCAAAGGGGTTCATAATCTAATGTCCCTACCCTAGTCATAAGTCTTTAATACAGTCTAAGGTCAATTTTTGGGGGGAAGCCAATTAACCTGCATGTTTTTGGAATGTGGAATGTACTGCATGTTTTTGGAATGTGGGAGCAAACCAGAGTACCCGAAGGAAACCCACACAAACACAGTAGAACCTACAATCTCCATGCAGATACTGGCCACCTTGCTGCCCATAGGTTATCCAGAGGCCATCTGCAGTTTTATTTAAACAAGGAGTTCTGTCCATAACATTCACAGGCTAGTAAAAAGCTGGTGGCAGACCAAGATAGTTGTTGTTTGTTTGTTTTTTTTGTTTGTTTTTTGTGAAGAAACATTATACTTTTTGATAATACTTATATATACAAAGATAATTGTGGCCATTGTTTTAAGGTACTTTACCACCTTCAGAAACTACATATTCTGAAGGCATGATGATCTGGCCACAGGTTCACTAAAATACACAAATGTGAACTTCCTTACCAGCTAAAACATTGCTATTGCATAGCGTACTATGCGACCACGCTTCAAATCCAGGCAACACTGCCATTTACCATGCCTGCACCAGTGACCTTGTCTATCTTTAATGCATTAAGGCAGTATTGCCTGATCACCAGTTCACACCAGTCTGCCATTTGGACGATAATTTGGTATAAATTTAGGCCACGTTCACACTTGTTTTGTGGTACAATGCTCAATACATATTGTCATTCCTAATGACACTTCAAAACACCTCTCCCAATGCACCTGTATTGAAATGCCCTTCCATATGCTGTAATGTTGTTGCATTGTTATAAAAAAAATGGGTCCAATTTACTGCAGTGCATAGCTGTGAACTCTTTCCATAGGATTTCTGGTATAGAATTTCTACTTGAAAACATTTTGTGCAGCAGAATTCTTGAGTTTTGTTGCATGAAAATAGACCAGGGTGATTCTCATCATATAGAGGCTCAGCAATAGTAAAGAAAGGGTTAACCAGTATTCATTAGAATGACCAACATTGTGCTAGTTTGACATTTTGGGACTTGGATTTTCGCTGTCACATGATTGATTGAAGGCCTCTTCAGTTGGAAGCTCACTATCACAAAGGCAAAAGCTTTTGCGTCCTGTTTACAGACCTGCCCTAGTAATGATTTATTAATTGGGTTTAATGATTGAATAACTGGGTCTAATAAAGCAAATGATTGAAAACCAGTTTTATTTATTTGCATGTTAATGAGAAGGGGAGAGGCATCCAAGAAAAGTAAAATGTAAGCAGGTTCAGTTCAGCTTATACACTGGTTTTACATATGAAACAGAGCCTTGCTTCTGTCAAGAATCATACGCCATATTGGTTGATTTTGTACTGACTTCAACAATAAATTCTTTATAATCCATACTGTCATTTAATAATCCTGACATCCTAGGTAAGACTATTTAATGGAGCAACATCATGCTGTAACTTGTTTTGTGTCAGAGTAGCAATAAATATATTGCAGAATACCTCATATATAACCTTGAATTGCTTTCCTCAAGTAACAAAGTACATTGCTCTAAGCACAAAAGCAGACTTTGTTATATTAAAATTCAGGACAAGCCTGGATCCTGCATTGCAGTGCTCTGCTACAGCCTGTGGGACTAAAGCTCTTAAAATGTTAATAGAAGCTAAACTAAAGCTCAATTTACTTGTATGTAATAATGGAAGTCGGATGTTTTATTTTCCTGGCCTTGCTCACCAAGACCTGTAGACATATATAATATTTGTATTAATGATTTCAGTGATGGAATGGGTAGGTAGCTCAGACATTTTTAATAATCTGTCAATGCATTATGTTTTTGGGGAAAAATCTTTATTTTCTTGATGAAGGGGTTTGACTTTAATACTTGGATGTTTTAGTGGATCTATAGAATGGGTTTTATTTATAAAACAGGGAATCGGACATTTCCTCAAATATTTCCTTGCAGGAATCTCCGAGGTCTATTTGTTGCAATGTAAGTAATTGATTCCCACCAGGGAATTTTAGGGAATGTCAGATTTTCGGTTTTATCAATAGAGCCTAATGAGACCCTGAAAAGATATAGACTAAAAAACAGTCATGTGTGATGGCCAGACTACTAGCATTTTCAGAAAGGAGGAGATAATTCCAAGTAATTCTTGTAATTCTTTCATTACCACGATCTCTTACAGCACATGGGGCAGTAAAAGGCTGAAAACAGGTTCGTGAAAGTAATAACTGGCAGTAGGGGCCTGTGGGTAGGAGACAAATTAAAAACACAGAAAACCTGTGTTCCTATAAAGAGAACACAAATCCAGTGCTGTATTGTTAGAGGAAAGCTGTCCGTTGCCGCAGCTTTGATTTAGCTCCTGTAAAGTCTGTTTTGCAAAGATAAACCCGGTCCTCCTGCCCACCTAGGAGCAGATTTATTGCATTCAGAGTTTTTTCAACCCAGCAAACACTTCAAAATTACCCCATATGCCTACATCCAGCCTTTCTGAGCCTATAAAACAAGGGTGTTTCATATGCAAACCATTGTCAGGATAGCTCAGGGTTGTAGTTCTGCCCTGACAATGATGCAGAAATATAAAATACAGCTGCTACCTCCTGTTACCTGTCCTTGACTGTGTTGTCATAACTTACACTGGTAGGTGCCACAGAGAGAATTCTGGGAGGAAATACCCCTCAGGTTTTTTCTATAGGGCCCCATTCATTATTAACACCCCTAGTGGCAGTTTAGCTTTCACTCAAACAAGTGTAGCACAATCTGAAGTATGAACATTAAATTGCTATTTAATGCAAGTTACTAATGTGATTGATCTCATGTTCTCCTTATGGCCCTTCAAAATGTATTTCAGTGAATTACCGAAATGTGTAATTATTTAAAGGTATTATCTTTATGAATATTTCCATTGCACAGTATTCAGGGTACATGCAAAATATTACATTCTCCTAGATTCTAATTTAGACATTTTAGACTGATGTCTGTATAAGGCAGTACCCAGTTCCCGCCACCCTGAACATTCCTAGCTCATAAGTTCTATGACATGCCGTGCCTCTCTCTCTGCCAGCATGTTTGCTGCTAAAATCACACTTGTGGTTAGTTTGCCTACCAAAAACATGTAATTTAGCTATGCTGCTCTAAGTAATGGAAATTCCCTGCTTCCACATCATTTCTGCCAGCAGTGACAAACTATAATTTGCAATAGTGAGAAATGATCTAAGCCCGCTCTGAGCTGGGAACAGAAGAAAACATTTACATCACTCTGATTGGCAATTAGTTGACATTTGGGTTGTATATGTTGTTTTAGGGTCTGTTAAACGTTAGTTTGCGATGCATTTGCAATGACCTGGGTTTATTCTCAAAGTAATTAAATACAGAAACTACCACTGATAGACATGTATTTGATAAATAATTTGTTCTCCAGTGCTGACATCTCAGGATAGCACCAAGGGATTTCATGTGGGACGATAAACTTCCATTCTGCAAGGTAGTTAGGTATTTCAAGAAGTTAACTTAAGGGTAAAAGTGTTGCTAAAATACATTTGTGTTACAGAGAGAGTAGGGAAAAATCATAACCGGTCAGGTTTTACCTGCAATTTTACATATATTGGAGGATGTACAAGTCTTTTTTTTGTAGGTTATGTTTTAAGGTTTGGGCAGTGTCAAGAATTAAAGCCCAGGCTTGGTCAATGAAAAAGCAGATTAGATTCTCATGGTGGGAACAGCTCGGATAGAGCCTCTTCTAATTCTGTGCTGGCAATTTATTACTCTGAAAAAACCTGGCTGTCACACTCTAAGCTCTCTAGACAATGACATGTACAAAAAAAAACAATGTGTGTGTCTTCTTGTCTAAAGGGAGGAATCACAGAGTAAAAACCAGTTTTGATTACGATAATGTCAGTAGCATGCTATGAACCTCGCTTCCCGTCACATGGATTTCC
Source organism: Pyxicephalus adspersus (assembly GCF_032062135.1). Taxonomy (NCBI): domain Eukaryota; kingdom Metazoa; phylum Chordata; class Amphibia; order Anura; family Pyxicephalidae; genus Pyxicephalus; species Pyxicephalus adspersus. Next base: position 44,568,222 of record NC_092862.1, on the reverse strand, counting down.
TTGGGTTTGTTGAGTAATTCTTATTTAGTGTACAGCGGACTGTGAGTTCTCATTGCATGTGTGAATGGCTTCTCTCACTTATATTATTACATTTTTTAAAGTGTACTTGCCCACATTTGGTTCAAATTATTTAGTTCTTTTGAGAGATAACACATTACTTCCAGAAGATAACAGGGCCTATATAAGCATTTTATATTGATATTTCCAACTATAGATCAATCTCTTTGATTAACTACAGTTTTAAACTTTTGACAAAAATGGTATTGGTTTGATTACATTCCTTCTTATAAATACAACCCTTTGTCTTTTTATATCTGGTTGAATTCCATCTTTAAGGTATCACAAAACTCCCATTCCCAATATATCACACATTTAGCCAGAAACCGTGAAAGAATATAATTTTATCTAGAACAGCTTTTCTTAACCATTTAACATGGGGAGTCCCTAAAAAGCCTTTCAGGTCTGCTATATTTACTATATCCACAGCTCACATTTTATTAGTGTAGTGACCAGTGGGAAAAAATCTCACCCCTACAGATAGCCAAAAAGATCATTGGTGTCACTTAAACTGAATCAAACTGCTCATTGAACCCCTAACAACCTCTAGTTTAGAAGGTAGCTCTGATCTACAAGGTAACCCTAGGCTTTCTCTAGTTACGTCCATAAACTTCCTGGTGCAACCCAGACAAAATTATGTTTATAATTTAAAATTTTTTTTTTCCTTTGTAAGTATTAATTCACACTATTACCTTCTTATTCATTTGAATGCATGAATAAAATACAAAAGACAAACGGTAATACATGTTGGATTGATCAGGTCCTGTCTATGAATTTTAAAATTCAGCTGAACTTTTGAGTTCAAACTTAACAGCACAAATCAGTCAGATACCTAGAAATTCCTTGGCTTCTGCCTGAAAATAGTCATTACATGCCCACGTGTAACCCTATAGTCGCCACTAATTAGGAAAAGTTTAAAAGAAACCCTGTCCTTTTGTTAGCATAGAGACAAAAACTCTTATCAGCCCACTCACCCAACAAGGTTTACTCTCCTATCTAAAGCTACATACACACTTCCAATTATTATCGTTGGAAAACGAACGACGAACGTTCATGCACGATATATATGAACGATCGTATAGCACCGATCCTGCACATAGAGTTAACGACACGATCGTTCGTAGATATTGTACACACAATAGATACGATCGTTTGAGCGATAGAGGAACTATGTGCACGACAGGAAAGTGAACGGACGTTCGTTCATCACGCATGCTCTGAACATGGACGATCACCGAACGACCGTACACACGAACGATGTTCAACGATCGCCGCCCAATCCAATCCGTCGGTCCGGTCGTTCGTTTCCAGCGACTTTCCTCGTTCGTCGGCGTCGTTGGTTACTTTTTTACGAACGATTTTTTGCCCAATCGATCGTTCGTCGTTCGATTGGAACGATAAAAATTGTAAGTGTGTACGCACCTTAAGCTCCTTTGTTGCATTAGGCCTATGCTATAATTCTGTAATTTAGTGAATCCTTTGGGTACGGTCAATTAATTGATCACTGGAGATTACTCATGGCTGATCCCTGTAGTAGGGAGGGGAAGTATGACTTGCTAGGAAGGGAGAGGTAATAATGGAGCGCCATCATTTTGCTGTGAATGGGCAGTTATTTTCCATTGCTGATGTGTCTGTTAATTAGCTTTTTTCAGCCATATTAAGTCCTGACCTCCTGTCTGTGGGAGCTAACAAACACCACTGCCTGATGAAAATGATGTAAAGAGAAATTATTACTAGACAGTTTAAAATACAATTGCTATGGTATCCCCTGGAACTGAAAGGGTCAGTATACACCTACCTCACCATAGCTGGGCCAAGTGTTCATGTTGGAGCTGATGTACAACTGCAGTGCCCGAGGACCGTGCCATTACCTGCCATGTCTAAGGTCAATCGACATGATAGGACTGAAATACAATGCCATTGTTATTTAAAGTCTGAGGTAAGGTAGGTCTCTCCTGTGGACTACTACAACTTCCTTTTTTCCTACATTTTACTAACCAGACTCTTTCCTCTACAATCTTTCTTATCTATCCTTCCCACTTTTTTTCCATTTGCTGCCTCTGTATATCTCCATAAATCCATCCTAATTAAATTCTTTGAATACATTTCAAAATTTTTTGTTCTGCTCTCAATTCACTCCATAGCCCCTTACCCCACCCACACAAATACACCCCTAGCCACTCTCTCCACTAATGACCCACAAATGACTTTCATGCTCATAACCTCTTCCCATGCACTGCTTCAAGACATCTCTAGAGCTGTCCTCACTTTTTGAACACTCTTCCTGATCGTATTAGGTGTGCTCATTCTACATATTATAAAAAAAAAAATGTTACAACCCAACCATTTCAGTGTTGCCTACTCATCTTCATCTGCCTCCTATCCTGTCACTAATTAGGAACCATTCCATATCCTCTTTCTATTGTGGACTACTCCCCCACCTCTTAGATTCGTAGCTCTGTTGGGCAGGCAGCTGTCCTCCTGTGTTTGTACTTGTTTAATTTGCAAATTTGTAATTTGCAACCCCTATATTATTGTACAGTGCAGCATAATATGTTGATGCCTAAGGGATACATTTAATAAAGGTTTTTTAAAAAAAATTAGTTACCTGTAGTCTGTGTAGGATAATAAAGTAAAAAAATGTGGCTTTATTAGCACAATTCCTTGTTTGATAAAATACAATAACTCCAGTCCAGTCTCCCCAGCTCCTTTTAGCGCTTTTCAGTAACCACCGGGCAGTTTTTGAGTGGTTACTAAAGAGTTTGGTCACAATACAGGGGACACCACTCGCCTACTATTTCTTCCCACCCGGCTTAAAAAAAATTTTGGTTTAAACACTGAACTCCTTTAGGTATTACTGACCTTAATGTCAACTAAGGAAAGATGATGGGGTAGGTCCGCTGTAAATCTCTCCAATAAGTTGAGATTTAGGTGAATTGACCCCAGGTCTTCAGAGCCCATGCCGCCCTCTCACACAAATGGTTTTTAGAATGGAGAAACACTCTGGTTCACTTTGCGCACTTAAAGCACCCTTGCCATTCATAACCTCTGCATTCCTCTTACACACACTGCCTCAGAATATACCCCCTGGCACCTATCTTGGATATACTGCCTCTGTTATACCCTCATGAACTCTTCTCCAGCACATACTGCTCTACTAAACCCTCTTCACCTGCACACACTGCTGCTGTCTTGAAAAGTTTAGATTCCTCCTTTACTGCACTACTCTACAATATTTCTATTTCTTCTTAAATGTACAGTATAACAACATAAAATTATGGTGTCTGTACAAATTAAATCCTTGACCAGCAGAAGTTTTTTTCCTTTATTACTATATGTACCCCTTAATAAATAAAAGAAAACCATTTAGTAATATAGCATTTATCAAGTACCCCAAGAATATATAATAATGATTTAAAGTATCTGAATATAATAAATGTTGTAATTTAGATCAGTGATTGCTATTTTGCTTTGAGTTTTTCTATTGAAAGCCAGCAACTACCCATTGTGTGTCTTTCACAGTTGATGAGGGCCTATATACAGCATTACTAGTTTTATACTTCCTGTATAAGGTATCATTTGCTAGAATGGTAGCCAGGCCCCACCTTTATTGATTTCTGTTATGCTATAATCTGTTCAGTGTTCAGATCAGCATGGATGTGTGCATGTGGTGTGCTCACAGAACAACCTGCTGTGTACAAACTGTATGACTTTACAGTTACCGTGTATGCTGAGCATCTTTCAATAGACCTATCTTTGTCAGACATGAAGGTTTCATTGGAAAATGCGTATATAACCCAGGGGTGTAGACCAGTGGACGCCAACCAGTGGTTTGTGGAGAAAATTTTGGTGGTCCACAGAAAATTTTGGACATTTTTTGCAATTTTTATGTTTTATTAATAAAAAAACAAAAATAATATTCTGATAAATTCCTATATTCTGAATGACAATTTTCACCTTCATATTACACTAAATTTACTACTTTATTACTGTACTAGAAACGAAAAAAAGTGAGGCGCAGCGTGACATCAGTGAAGTCTTACGTTTAATGAAGCAACCGTTGCCGAGCCGTATGCTTCAGTAATGCTTCCACCATTACAACAGTCACCCCCGCTCCGCGAATACTGATTCTCATCTAATTGTTTTATTTTTTTTGTTTATTTCTCAGAAGGCAAGTATGACCTTAACTGTATTTTCTTTACCTGTTATATATTTAATGGCATCAAATAATTTGACTTTGATAACTATCATTTCTTGTTTGGTCTTAGATTTAAATGAAATAAACCCATAATGAGTAAGAAAAATGCAAACAAATATTTTGCATTTCTTCAGTAATACCAAAGACAATGCAACTAATAATAGTAACAATAGTAATACTTCACTTAGGCGTGAGCTGATCAATGAATCAGAGCTTCCGCAGGCACCATTAGGAAGATCAATATTTTATAAATATTTTTATCTTTTTTAAAAAATTTATATTAATGGTCCGGGGGATTCAAAATTATGAATTTAGTGGTCCGTGAGGTCCGAAAGGCCGGCGACCGCTGGTGTAGACCATACCTGCAAAGCCAGTTTTAGGTATGGGCAAATTAGGCTGTTGGCACAGGGCTTTCACCTTCAGTCACAAATAGTAGTATGGAAGGAGGTAAGGAGCTTCATTCAATCCTTTGCATTTGTGGTCCCCCACATCATATTTGCCCGGGGTGCTTGCATAATTGTATAAAGTTCAGGACAGCCATGCCTAGACAGGGTTCCTTGACCTGTGTCTGAATAGCCAATAGCACTTGGTCAAACTAGCTGCATGACATTGATAGTATTCCAGCCACAATTGTGGAGGCGACATTCTAGTCACTGGTCACCAAATTAAAGGATATTAGGTTTAGCAGAAGTTTCCCTAGACTTGAAAAGTTTCATAATGGATCTTCAAGGCTGTAAATATCTGCCATTATAAAAAGGTACATATAAACATTTTGTTAACCACAGTTCAGTGAGTAGACAAAATCCGACATCCTATAACATATTAATGATTTCCATTGTAACCCAACCAAATAAAGAAACATACACTTGCATAAAAACCAAAATTATTTATTATTCAGATATGCACTTTAAAATATATAATTGAACAGTAAAATTTATTTCTGTATACAGTTGTATAAGCAATTTAAGGCTGCCCATATACAGTAAGATTTCTTTAGATCTTATTAACCAGTTTTATCACAACCTTTCAGTATAAATTCAGCTGAATCGCATTATTCTGATTCCAAAATATTCAACAATAACCAAATGGCAGTAACATGTTGCAGCCAATCAGAATTTGTTTTACTAGCTGTATCTCAAAACAGAAAAAAAAGGTAAATATGGATAAATGTATTTTGCCCAATTATTGCTGCCTTCTGTACTGGCTCATTCAATAAATATGGGTACCCATCAATAAAGTATAACATATATAGACAAATATCTTAAAGCAAAGCTAAAATTCCATAACAAAAAACTGCTGGAAGTTGGGGTTTTATTTGCAGTTTTAAAATACACTGTACGGTGATGGTGAGAAAGGAGCTGGGTGCTGGGAACAATGAAACTCCTGTGTCTATATACAGGACTTACATCATCAATGGCCCCCCAGTGACCAAAAATGGGTGCTGGGAAACCCAAAATCGGTAGCAGGAAATGAGTCAGTAAAGGAGGGCACTATTCTGGTATGGTATAAAAGCTTTACACACATTACAGCAGCAGTTCACCAGCCATGAAGCGGACTTTAGTTTTACTATATTATTGTGAAGTCCAGGATTTCATTAAGGTATTTCACCAAACATACCTTTGCATAGGTGGTACATCTGTTGATACACAGAGTACTGCAATGTGTAAATTACTATGAGATGATCTTCATGTTCTAGATAGGATTTAGGTCAGTGTTTCTCAACCATGGAACCCCACAGTTCCTCCCAAAAGTACTAGGGTTTCCTTGAGCATTTTGTACCTCTCAGGTCAGACCCACTTGACTATCTGTAAGAGTGACATTCTTCCCCTGGCCAGCAATGTAAGAGGAATTATTCTACTAACCACCACACCAATATACTGTAAGTTGTGAATATAGGAAATCTAAACGTGGTTCCCTAAGACCCGACAGTTGTTTCAAGGGCTCCCCATGTTTAAAAGGTTGAGAAAGGCTTTAGGTACTCAGGACTTAAAAACATGTAAAGTTATAACTGCCATTTGCAACCAAATCATTTAAATATTATTTAAAATGAAACTAATGTAAGTTCAAGTGTCCCATGTCAGGACTTTTTTTATTTTATATTATTTTAGTATGCCTTGGTCAGGAAGATACCTTCTCTACTTACTAGTGACAGGAAAAGGAAATGAAAACAGACAGCAGTAAGAACACTTCTTTAGGTCTTGGACCTCTGTCTTCTGTGTACAATTGCATGCAGAGAATTTCCTTCACTTCCTGTCCCAATTGTTGCTGCTGCCACCAAGTACAGGGAGTGGAATAAATTGGATTCTTCATTGAGAAAAGACTGCAACAGAATCCTGGCGTACCTATCACTAAATCTGTCCACAAATGAAATGAAAACATGTATTTGGACGGAATCACTTGGCCATGGCTGCTGTCATATTTGTACTCATTCCATGCAAATAGTTAGATTGATGTGAAATAATGTGCCTGGGGTTAGGATTATGTTGGTTAACTGATACCTGGACTAAATAGCAGCCACCTATGTACAGGTAAGTCTAGGTAACCACTCCAGCACAAAGAAGACCTACAGTAAGTCTGCCTACAGAAAATGCTCAGCTTCCTTTCCAGGCAAACATTAGTACTTTTTCCCATTTTTTTAAGGGTAATATTGCACGAGGTAAAACTATTTATAGTGAAATATTACTAAATGACATTTACTTTCTATTATTACAGCTTCAACATGCTACATTAAAATAAGTGCATGGTGCATTTTGATGGTTTGAGCTAATGTAGCTGATAGGCTACAGAAAACATACAGTATTATGAAATACAGGAATACAAAGAGTAATGATGATTTGCAAAGTGCAGTAACTCAAAGTACCCAATCAGATTTCAATTTTTAGGATTTAGATGATTTCTGATTGGCTGCTATGGTGAACTGTACATGGGTTGTGTCCCTTTACTGTGCATGTTGTGTGTGGACGGTATAGTTATGCTTCTGATGGTTGATTAGCGCCGATGGAATTCTCCCAGATGGTCATATAGAGCGGAAAGTGGCAGGTCTGAACGACTGCTGGTCATGTGTGTCTTGTTCAAGACCCTGAGCTTTGTGTATAAATTAGAAGAGCTTCGCCAAGGCAGCATATCAGGAAACTGTGGAAAGAATACAAGCATATTAAAATAATGTTCTTTAAAGACAGGGACTATAAAACATAGGTTACTACGTTTATTATAAGGTTTAGACCATATGCCCTAATCTAAAGCCAGACATCAAGGAAGGTAATTCTGTTGATGCAATATTGTTGATGCTTGTATATTATTCAAACCATCAATTGCATATTCAAGTAAATAGGATAACTGTATGGAACGTATCAGATTTTATCAAATTTAAATTCTACTAGGTGTCAATCCTATTGGTTTTTCATGAAATTATCAATGGTTGTTTATAAATAGTTGTCCATCAGCAGCAATATGATAACACATGTGTAGAAAATGCAGATCATGGTGGGGAAAGCCTCATTGCTCATTTTAAACAACTGTAGGCCATACAGAGATCTTTAAACAAGTTTAATATCAGGGTCAGATAATTCAAAGTCTTAAAAAAAATTGCCTCTAGTAAATCCCACAGCTTGTTAGTCCACTCTTCTTCACAAGCAATATTCTTACTACAGGTAGTCCCCGAGCTAAGGACATCCGACATACAGACAACTCATAGATACGAACGGGGCTTCCCTGCTCACTCATGAACAGAACAGAGGCTTGATAAGGGGGAGGGGGCAGTTTGCATGACTTGAAGAAGAAATCTTTTGCTAAACACAACAGAGACTGAGCTCTTTTACAACATCTTGTATCTCTTTAATGACCAAGACAAACTCTGCAGTTGTTTTTTTTTTTTTTTTTTTCATATCAAAGCACAGCTTGCTCCAGAAGTTAATGAATGTCTAGGCTCCATAAATTGTTTTTGCTTTGTTTGTGATTAACTTACAGTGAGGATATTATACAGTAACTGACATGTTGCCTAATATTATATTGAGACAAACATTAGTCCTAATTGCATTTATAAAAATAATGTACCTGTTCCGACTTACATTCACATTTACCTTAAGAACAAACCTACAGTCCCTATCTCGTATGTATGTAACCCAAGGACTACCTGTATGTAGAGTTAGAACCATGACGGTGAACCAGCCATTGCCTAAAATATTTCTAGAGTGGCAAGGACACTTGCCAATGCTTGTGTTCAAAAAATACAATTCTTTAGCAAATCAAATGTAACTAACTAAAGTAAACCATTAGCTCTACCGAGACAAGTATGCCAATGGCTGAAGAAATCATTTGACTGCTTTTCTATAACAGTGACAAAGAAAGTAGACAAGAAGCCAAATGTCCTTTTTGCTGCTTTTTTTATTATTATATCAATATAATTGATCTAATATTTATTTAAAGATGACTAAAAAGCCAACCACCTGGCTAACTCCTTGTAGAAGAGAAGTGTAGAGAAAAGAAAAGTTTGTCTTAAATATAGGGAAGGTAAAACAGATGAAGATCAGGTTTAATGTAAAGATTGCATTTGTTAGGCCGTGTTAAGATTTGGGATAGTTGTGTTTTCCTTACTAAAACATTTTTTTTACATTTCAAAATGTCTAACAAATTTATAAAACAAGTGGTTTATTGCTAAACCGATTATAGTAGTTGCCACCACACATCCTTTATAGCAATCAGCAACAGAACCTCTATGAATGAATTGCATGACTTAGCTCAGCATTCCAAAAACCTTTGTTTTTTTCATGTCAGAAAGAATATATTTTGTATTATTATCTTTAATCAAAAAATTAGAATCCTCCAATAGATAAATGTCAACCCTGTACTAATGGATAAACTTACACCTCTAAATTAAAATAAAATGGGAAGTACACATAATCAGAAAGTTTACTGGTGACACCACGTGGAATGAGTTAGACTGTTCTTGCTGTATTTAGATGGCTTTTCCCTGGGTATTCCAGCTGTTCTTCTACAACTAGATACCATGATAGCAGAATTATAAGATCCTTCCAGGCACAAACTGATGTACACATACACCTGGAAGCACCAATGAATTTGTCAGTAAAATAAGTAGACGGAAAATAAGTGTTATGAGTATACATATAAGCTGGAAAACCATTATGTTATTCCTTATAGCACATAGGTGAAAGCCTCAGCTGCATGAGATCACCGAATCATCCAGTACAGGAAAATTATGTAAAATATTTTAGAAATGTTCGGGATAAACATACAGCTATGCTAGGAATGATTACAGGACCAGAAATAACTTTGAAGCAGAGAAATGTGAAAACTAGGTGGATCTATTAGACTATATTTGCCTTTTGTATACAAAATGATTTGATGTTCTATTAATCACAGTTGTCAGAAAAAGAAAACTTTCCACTAGAAGCCTAGAGATTATTCCTTCTCTTTCTCCCTTCTCCATAACACACACAAAGCCTCTTGTTCTGACGCTCCAAAGGCACCAAGGACATTTCACTTTGTCTGCTTTAAATTTTTTTCTGCTTGTTGCTCTATGTAAAACTACTCTTCCAAAAAAAAAAAAAAATAAGAAATCAAATATCTGAATGTCTACCATAGAGTGCCCTCTGCTGGAAGAGAATTGGCACCATCCCCATGTTTTACATATTCTATCAGATAAATCATATACACCTCATCATATAAGGCACAGGCTTACTTAGACCTGCAGTTATCACTTATTTACCTAAATCTGAACTTGTCCAGATCATTTTTTTTTTATATTCACACTATTTAATAAAGTAGTGTTTGCTTCTTTTAAACTAAGATTCTCTCGTTAACAGATGCATAAACAAAAACTGCCTGATTTCTGTTCTAGTGATATGCAGCAAAAATTCATTCTATTAATAATTCAGTGAATATCGATTTACACACTTCAGATTCTGTGGTCTAAAGGGAACTTCAGAAGTTATGCAAGGTCAACAGAAATAAAAGTTGCGGCCTACTGGTCAGATTTCCCCACACATACACATGCATACAAGTAAGGTACAAGCAAGCACGTCTGTCTGCATATACAGTGAATAATGTGAATAATCTTTCTCTCTGTAGAATAATAGACCTCAGATTGTTTGGAAATCACCCTATAACCCATCCCAGGTTAGTGGGCAGAAACAATTCCTTCTCTATAATTGCTGATGTCTTTCCTCTTGGCATTGTGTTAACACACACCTGAATGATCCAGACCAGCAAACGGCCAAGACTTTTAGAGAGGTGGTCACAAATAAAATAAATCATGACACAATGTAATATGTCCTAAATACTTCTTTTGAGGTTGTATTTACCTGATTTTTAGATTTGCTAAAGACCAGATTATTTCATATTGTGTTCTAATACAACGATCCCCAAACTTCTGGAGCTTGCGGACCACTAAATGCGGACCGGGGATGCGTGGGGAGCCGTGTGTCACTCAAAGGAGAAAAAAACTTCCCCCGCAGTGACGTCCTGCCAGAACCCTCCCACCCTCCGATCGCAGGTCTCAGCCAGGTCCAGAGACACAACCTGCCAGCACCCTGAGGCTGCAATGCGTATGGCAGACGTGGTCTGCGGCTTTGGCCAGGGCGCCTCCCCCACCTACTAGATTGTAAGCTCTTCAGGGCAGGGTCCTCTCCTCCTGTATTACTGTCTGTATTAGTCTGTCATTTGCAATCCCTATTTAATGTACAGCGCTGCGTAATATGTTGGCGCTATATAAATCCTGTTTAATAATAATAATAACAAGCAGGGTCCTTCTCCTGACCCCGCTGGAGGGTGCATTGGCCAGAACTGCGACCCACCTTTTAGACAACCCCTGCTCTAATATACAAAACTATAGAAGTGATAGAGGGCGCTCTTTCTTTTTCATATATACTAAAACACCATTGTTTATAGGCAGTACTCATTTAAAGGAAGTGTCAGTCATTTTAAACTTTCAAACTATTTTACTTAGAGTGCATGGTAATACTTTATAAGACATCATCAAGTCCTGGTTTCATTACACCCAGTACAAATGTGGAACAAATTCAAAACATTTCTGTGTGCATTATTAGAATGAAGATCACATAGATACACTGTTTTCTTTCATTCTAATTATTGATTTACAGTAAATGGTATCTGGATAATCTCATGGTTGTATAACATAACGGAACATAGCAGAATATTACATAATGTACCATAATATTTTCCCCCAGTTTGGCGTACTATAAATTTTGCAGTACAAACTCTCTGCATACTATGTGTGACCTCTGAATGTATTTTTTTTTTCCTTCATTGAGTTCCGTGCCTGGGAACGAAGCCAAGTTACAAGTCATGTAGATTAGAGTAGATCAGAGAAGCAGGATTGAGTTGCTCCAAGAAACAAGTAAGAAGAGGCCATTCTGAGACACAAGAGAACACCAAGGTCCACAGAGTGTGGAATGGGCTGCTTTCCATTGATCCAGTACTTGTATTCCTCCACTACCAAGCTTCTATTCCACAATAACACCTTTAAGCACTTAACTCTTTCACCAGCAGTGAGAACACATGGCTCTATCTTGCTGTCCTGCAGAATGAGCAGATTTCCTGTACTGGATATCTGATACACATGTTTTGGAGTCTTTGATAAAAACAAGTGTTGTTTATGTCATGCTACACTGTAGTACGAATCATGTCATGATCCATTTTTTCAATTATCACATTATCATCAATTGCAATTATAAAAAGATGTGTACTGAAAAATAAATACATTTCAACATATATATATTTTTTTTACAAACTATACTATACAATCTATTACTTGCATTGCAGTTCTACCCAGCTGTAATAATTCCCCATTCACAAAAATATGTCCAACTCAACTAAATGCTGTTGCAAACTCCTACCTGCTAGTTACATTTTGAAATCTTGTACAACCAATGTAACTCTTTGAACAAGAATAACTATATTAAAAAGCATTTCTTAAAAGCCATGAAGACAATTTAATTTATTCCGGTATTTGTAGGAACCATTTATGCCTGCAAAATGAAATCCTAAATTCAAAGTACTGCAACTGGACCCCGGTAGCCCAAGAAGTTTGATGAAAGTTTTACTTTACAAAAAGGTCAAGCACAGACTATCACCATGGCATTGCTGATTGCTCCTCTCATTCGGTTGCCTGCATTGCAAAGTGGGAAGTGATGCAAACTCCTCACAGTACAGGAAGTTTGATTTAGATTTTCTGAGGAAATAAGCAGCATAAGTGCAGATTCTTCAAACTTTCCAGCTTAAATCTCCAAAAAGAGTGAAAAATACAGCAGTTTAAGGCTTGCATTGCTGGATTCATGTGGCTCTTGTGCAATCAAACCCCACTGTTCACAGCAGGGGTGATCAGGCCGACCAAAGAGCCCATAAAAGTCGGAATTTAGGTCATCATTAAGGTGGGCTTACACTGATTAAAAAAAAACATTTAAGCACAAATGTTTTTTTTAATGTCAATTGTGTAAAAAAAAAAAAAAAAAAAAAAAAACAATTCCCCTGTTTCCACAGTGCAGTAGTGGAGATAGCAGCAATATCGCATGGTTAGATCACATTCTGTTCAGAGGCAGAGCTGTATATATGAGAAATAACACATTTTGCTATTCTGCCTTTTCACCTGCCCTAGAAGTTTTCTTGGTTTGTTTGTTCATTAATTAAAATCTTATCTTCCTCTTATCCATACATCAAACCAACTCCCTAAAGAGGGGATCTTCTGGCAAGCTCATCTACTGTAAAATACTAATAATAATAGGCAAGTTTAAGCCTTTGAAGTGGTTATTTGTGAAAATGATTTTGATTGTAGAAGTAATAATAAATGTGTTTGTCTCTTTAGGCATTGGATTATACTGTGCATATAACCGGTATAAGACCTACAACACCAACAGAAGACATTGTAGAGAAAAGCCAGGAATGCCATATTATATGTAATATTCTTTTATTTGGTCAATTCAATAAATTAATTTAAATTAACGTGAGCTCTGTATAAACCATGGAAGCTAAAATCTGGATTGATTTTTGGATTTTTTGTGGAATTATATATTTGAACCCAAAGTTTTGGATACAGTACAGTAGTAAGCATTAGAACCATCTAATAGGGTCCTATGGTTGCCTGTGCCTCCTCTACGCAAGAAGCCAGGAATATGTGTGGGTGGAAATACTTATAAAAAAGCATAACATCAGTTAGAAAAGGGGGTTCCCAGGCTACTGAATAGAACTCATGGGGTACACAGATGCAATACAGCAAAGTCTAGAAAGAAAAGAATAAAGCAGTAATGATTTATTCCATTAAGCATTTCATATTTATTCCCATTTTGATTAGTGTCTTCTTAAACGGTGTTTAGCTGTTAGGTGTTTGAGCTATAGTATACTTCTTGGCAATAATACTACTTTCTTGGCAATTGAAATTTTTTTTGTTCAGTAAATTATGAAAATATTACCAATGGCAGAAAAAAAACACTAAGTTTTAGTGTATAGTTCACATAGAAAATAGTAACTTTTACAAAACAATCTTGCTAAAGCCTAATCTGACCCTTATTATTTTAAAGTGCATCTCTGATCAGAAATGGTTAACTAAAGAAGAAATACTCAGCTTACCACATCCTGGGTAGTGGTAAAGCAGGTATGATTATTGTTCTATGACTGATATGCACAACTGAGCTTGGTGATCATATATTCTGTTTTCTGCACACAAAGCAATTCTACATCATTAGCAGACGTTCAATGGGTAGCACAAAGTGCAATGAGTTATATATTCTTTAAAAATATAACATTTACATGCAATGAATGTAATTTTTTATTGCATAGTAAGATGTGTAGTAAACATTTACTTGGATCTGGTAAACATGGAAACTTTTAGGGATATATGGTTTTATCCTTTTTTTCTGATTTCAAACTGTTAACTGTGAGAGACTAAACTATGACAAAAGAAGAATGTTTTATATTAAATGTCATTTTCATTTTGGACCTATCATTATGAGCAAAAGAGGAATCTTTGAGTAATGATCTTACCATATAGTCAGAGGAACAGTCAAGGATATTTCGAAGACAAACAGTGACACAACCGATGTTAAAACCTTCAATGCGGGGGAGAAATAAAGGAAAAGAATATATATTAATAAAACAAATCCAGAAGACTAATCACATTGATATCTAAAAGCAGCTTTAGTTTCTTTTATAATTTTAGATAGAAGGTGTTAGATTGTATAACATGGAAGCACACTACAAAAAGGAGAAATAGGAATTTCAATGCAAGATGGAAGTGGAGGATTGTCTCTCCAAAATGTATGCAGACAGGAATAAATTCTAGATATCAGGTTCCTAGTCTTTCTTACATTATCCCAAACAGCTATGGATAGAGTTTCATCTTATAGGTGATTCGGACTTTTGGGGTTAATGGTAACACATGTATTACTGAAACACATGGTAAGACTCAAACCAATATGAACAGTACTGCAATGTAGCACACATGGTTTCACACATTTGGAAAGAAAGGGGGAAGTTGGGGTTTCATGCAGCAAGTGTCAAAAATATATTCAGCATATTTTGCTAATATACAATGAATAGTGGTAAAAATCAATTCATCATACTTCAATAACATAAAGAATTAAGGCTACCCCATGTAAGGTAACAAAGGGGTATGCCTGTCATCTAGACAATAAACGCCTAAGTGGGTAGTGCATATGAAAAAACGGGTAACTTCTCAAGCCTGACGCGTTTCGCTGATAGGATTCTTCGGGGAGTATGCAGAGACTGTTTACACAATGGTTAGCCGTAATAATAATTTCTATTGGAAGGAAAGTACTCTTTAGGATTGGAAATGCTCCAAATAACTTCGAGTCCAAGCAGAGAAAACAGCAGGGAGGTGGTTAATATGAGTGGTGACAAGCAAAAAGGTAGACTGGAAACCGTTAGGGACTTAGCATTTTGTTTTCTGGAGCATTTCTAGCACATTGTGGAAAAATTGTGATTGTTGTTTGCAATGCAGCCTACACAAGGCTAAGGACTCCCCACCAACCAACATAAAAAAGAACGGGGCCCCTTTGCAGCCAATCAGATGGTAGTGAGCCATATGCTCACCATAATGAGAGTACTATGTATCTCATCAGATAAGTGGAGGTATGAAAAGCTACTGGTGAGGTCACCATTAAAATGATTGCTTTACCTAAATGAAAATCACCCAGTATTTTTTTCAATCAGCTTCTTGTCATTTAGATTAGTGGTCTCCAACCTTTCAGACCACTAAGTTCATAGTTTTAAATCAAAGGGGAAGAAACTTCCTACTCCCATCACAGGCTCAGACCTGCTTGCTAAACATCCTGGGGGGGACAGTAGCACAGGGCTGTGACTATGGGGGACATGATCAGCAGGGTCAGGAAAAGGACCCTGCCAGGGGGTGCGCCGGCAAGGAAATTTTTCTGCAGACCACCAAAATATTCCCCCGGACCACCAGTTGGCACCCGCTGATTTATATAATCTAAGCTATGACATGGAAAAATGGCAAAAAAGTGATCCTAAGTTTTTCATATTTTCCAGAGTTTTTTTTTTTTTTTTAGGGGAAATGGTTGTTAGTTTTTCAATATTGTCCTGATGTTATCCTAAGTTGCCAACTGAGATACAAATACAGATCCCAATAGTTGTGCCAATCCCAACTGTAATCACTGTACTGTCCAGTGGGGTGTAGGGCCAAATATTTGACATGTTTTGCATGCTATTTATTATGATGTTGTATATTACAATGATGGATTAGTAATGTATATCTTAAAATATTTGCTGACATTAATTGCAATAATATTATAGGCTCTTCCCTTCCTGTTCCTCCCTACCCTCCATGAATAATCCATAAGAGGCTCTTTGTTCTCTATTGTTTTCTCTGCAGCGATAAAGTTATTTTAGATCAGATTTTGAGTTTGTGGTGTGCTGCTGGTCAAATATTTTTAGACAGCAGAATTCCACCTCTGAACAACCAAAAGAAAGCGTCCAAGTCATCCAGGCATTCCATTGATATGAACACCCAAAGGAGGACCCTCCCAAAGATGATAGAAGACCTGGTGCACACTTTGACTATTGATTTCTAAGTAAAAGGAGCTTTTAACAGGTATTAGTAGGGGTGGGTGTTTAACGCCCAAAGTTCCCCCCTGAATACAGCAATTAAATATATTTAAACCCAATTACTAAAATAGATAAATGCACAACATTATTTTTTATTTCTTTTAAACATGCAGTTTTTATTGAAATAATACCCCATGATCTTGTAGCAAAGATGCTTGCTCAAGCACTTTCTGGTAACAAGGCTCTGTCATTTTCTTCGAACTATGCTCTGTCATATGGCTGCTAATAAAAGCTACAAATAGCAGTTTTACTCCACATTATGTAGGCACTGCTGTCATTGTCAAGATACCGGCCCTACAATCGGGGAATATGGTGGAAGCAAGGCTGAAATATGCACTAGGATACAACTAAAAGATGAACACAGTTATTTAATAAAAAAACATTTATGATAAACTGTATTATTAGGATTTAGGTTTATGTATTTTAATAAATACTACTACTCAAGGCTGTTTTTAGATTTGCTTGGTTTTCACCTGCATAAACTATGCAGCAGAATTAATGTATTATGCTTTGTTTTTAATGCTGAATCTTTCACAATGAGAGGAATGTTAAAAAGCTGCCTATTATTGTCAGAAATATTTTAGCTTTGAATTGTGTTCGGAAGAATGAAGCCTCACAATGAGTGGATGAGGAGCGTTCTGGTCTCCTGTGTCCTTGCACGACTTCCTGGCTAATGCCAGTTCATAAAGAGAGACGGGATCACAGGTTCAGCTCAGGGGAGATCATGTGCCTACTTGTGTAGAAAACACAATATGAAAACTTGGCACAGGAGTAGCGGACGGAGCGATTTCACCCCATCATTATTAGGAGGAGTTGCCAAAGAATTGTCCTGATTTTTCCACTAAAATATTTGCACAATAGTTCTTTGAACTCTTTGTGGGAGTATCTAGAAAAACACAATCTATTTTTATTTTTGCTTAAGAGAATCAATATTTTCCTATAGATTTTGGCCAGTTACACTTTTTCATCCACAAAATATGTGATTCCTACAAAGCTTAAAGTGCAGGGGGCTTGCAGGGGAACCCAATAATATATTTATATAGGGGACACTGCTAAAAAATCATGTAGTGCCAACTATCAACACATACCTGAAAGGGAATTAAGGTTGTAGGTAGGTAAGGAAATGCAATGTAATATGTGGGTGCTATATAAAGTTTATTATTATTATTATTATTATTATTATTATTAATAATAATAATAATAATAATAATAATAATATTAATTGTAATTGTAATGCTGTTTTTAAGGACTCTGCACTTGAGCCTTTAGTAACATACAACAGAATTTAATTCACCTTTCCATTAATCATGCAAAGTTTTGGGTGGAATTGGGTTTAGGCATCTATAGGCATACGATGATCTTGTGCAGATAGTAGTCTTGGCATCTTTCTTCTGGCTCACAACTGGCTAATAATATGGAAGACAAAGATTAACACATTGCTTTACAATGATAAAAACAGCTGGGGGATCTCTAGGTCTGTAGTCTCATCAGTTCACACTACGAGGCAGCTGGACATATCTTTTTATTCCATTAAAAAATGGAAACTATAGAAACTTTCTTCAAGTTGGGTTTGTTAACAGGAAGGAAATTAGGTCAACCTACCCAACATTGCACTTGCATCCATGTGGAATACACAGAGTAATGTTTTTTTATTTAAATTTTGAAACTTCAATTTTCAAATTGAAAATGAAATATCAATTTTGAATTAGGGAAATGTAAGAATGATGTTGAGTTTTATTGCAATCTAGGAAGACTGATCCTCACATTCAGTCCATATGACACCAGAACAAGTAATGAGAAAAGCAGAATCAGTGGGACAAGCTTTCCCCCACTGACATTATTTCCTATCACTTTCAGTTTCTGTGACACGAAAGACAAGAAATAAGACAAAATATACACTGAAGCATTACAGTGAGAAATACAAACCTAGTATAGTATAAAAATAGTGAACCGGAAGGGAAAGCCATAGATGGAAAACCAATGGTTCTCAATTTGTACATGCTTTATTTGACTGTTGCAAACATATCCAATGCATTTGGGGGGTTCATTATGCCCCTTTATCAAGGCTATAATGAGGAAGGAGATATTTAAATGTAGTTTTTCACTGTACAGATGATCTTTTTGGCTCAAATGATGGCCGTGTGAGCTGCCTATACCTTGCAACACGTAATGTTCACTGGTTTGCAAAAGAATTCTTTTTTTTTTTCAGTCTGAGTACCTAAACTCAGCAGAAGATTGCATGTGCACTTTGGCTTACATGCAAATAAAGCATCTAGATAGCTTTAGAAAGAAGCCACAACTTGTGTAGAAAAGCATGTCCACTGCCAGAATGCTACAGACAAGGACCATTGTTATTTGTGTAGAAGTAGTGGTCAATAGGAAAACTTGTGCTCCCTACTGATTGGAAGGCTCTGGCCCTGAAACAGCAAGGCATATGTCTAACCTCTAGAAAGAGACCTCTGATTTTATAGACACAGAGTTTTTTCTCTGCAGGGGACCAGCATGGTTCTGGGTTGGCTGAGCTTTATATGAGTTTATGTGTGATAAATAGAAAACTTATTTGAAAATGTTACTGACATTTGAGCTACTAATTATCTTCACATGCATAGTTTGGCACCCAACTTTGGATTTAATTTAGACCAATACAAACAAAAGCTTTTCAATTATACTTTTTAAATCTTCACTTTGCCTCAATACCTTAAGCAGATTATTAATGTTGAGGGATATTAATAGTAAATTGATACTTTGTTTATTCAGAAAAGGCCTCCATTGAGAGTTCTCAGTTCTCAATTCTCTATTGTATTCCTTGTTTGGCTTTCTAACTTTGTTTTTATTTTAGAATGATTTAGACAAATTCACTTTGATTACACTAACCATATGCTATTGTATCTCCACAGTCACCACAACTTGCATTGATTCCTTTACAAACTCTTGCTAATGGAAACTCTCCTTTCCATTGCTGAACATAATGTAAATTGAAACCCCCCTAACAATGTAAATAATATTACTCCTATTATCTGAATTCAGTTGGTTAATTGTGTATGGCCTTGTCAGAAATACAAATTCAGTTATTTAAAAACTGCTTCCACTGTATGTAACTAATACACTGCCAGGGTAAGATATACATTTTGTTATCTCCTTAGTCCAAAGGAATTTAAATAGTGAAATAATTGCCATGATAGAGTAATTTTCAAAAAGCAAAATAGACTCTTCAAATTTTGACCTGTGCATTTAATTTGTTCTAAAGCTGCCTACTACTTTTGTACCTTAAAGAAGTTCCCAAGCATCTGTACCTTTCTTGAGAAAATGCCCTCCAACCTGAATAGGCTGCCATGGTGGCACTGACATAGCATGCCATGTAATCTAGATCTCGGTACCAGGCTCTCATGACGCGGAAGAGTGGCAGCCCATGTCAACTAGCATTGCAAACTTTTCAATCTGGATATTGGTAAGGCTGAGAATGAGAAGTGAAGGGCACTTTTAATACAAATGCTGTAAAATGTTTACAGTTTTATACTGAAAAACAAATGCTCCCCAATGCTTTACTACAGATTCTACAAAATTGAATTCCCAGTAAGATAAAGTGATAATGTGGAAGAAGTCAACAAGAACTCACAAATACTTCTGAAAAAACATAATTTATTTTCAAGTTTATGAAAAAAAATAATTACCAGCTGGCAAAAAATTTTGTTCATTCTTCAATCATTAGGGTAATTAATTATACCCAAAGGACTAATAAATTCTCCAAGCCCCAAAACGGTCCATTGCTACTCCGTTAAATATTGTGGAAGGGTGATGACAGCAAACAGAGGCACAGGCAGGGGACTTGTCTCTTCCTACAACATGAGAATTAACATACAACTGTGTCCTTTATGGAAAGAATGCATGGCCAATATATTCCACACATGGCCTTAAGATATGATGAGGATATTCTGTAATTGGAAGAAAATACATTCAAATGCAAAAATATATTTACAATGTGGCTATGCACTGTACCAGGAAGAATGCCCCACTTGTTTGAGGACCATGTACATGCACAGTGGAAAAAATACTGTGATTGTGATAGTGAAAATATATAAACTTGCCATGCTCCATCCTTTGATGGATCACCAAGCACTGTATAGCAATTTATCATACGTTTATCTTGTTTGGGTAATTTATATACACTACAACTATTTTCAGAAATTTCACTGCATGCTCTCTTCTTTTTTTTATCTAAAACTATTCAGTTTGGCTATTCCAAAAAAATTCCATAAAATGATGGACATGAGAGGGCAGAGTAGTGGTTACAATTACAATGTTGGCTCATAAAAAAAATAAAAAAAAAGAAGAATAGAAAAATAAACGAGAAAGATAAAGATGCAATCGCATAAACAAGAACAGAATGCACAGTGTACCGAATACCTCCAAAGTTGCCAAAAAAATGATTTTTAAACTTTGCCAGTTACAAAAATCATAGCTGACAGCAACTTCTGATCTAATCTGTTTTTTATCAGAGTTTAAAATTTTAATATGTATTACAGAGTATAAAAGGAGAAATCAATATCACCGAGTGCATAGAGAAGTTGTATACTTTAGTAGAACAGAAGTAGAATACATTTCATTGTAAAAAGAAGCCAGGGGTGACAAATTAACCAGACCATAATGGAAATATTAATTTCTTTTGCGAACACAACAGTTACGTTAGATTAGGTTTACAAGAGATGGGAGCAGAGAGGGTAAATGAAGAAGATGCATTTGGGAATATGATTAGGGCAATGTGGATTTTCTTTTAACCCCAGAAACAGAGCAGGCCCAAATGATGTCTACAGTACTATGTATAGAGCTGTAATTTCTTATATTAAAAGGGATTACATAGTTTCTATTGCTATAGCCCTGATGCTCCACACAGCTAAGTTTTTTGAAAAACCGACAAGAGGAAATGATGGCCACTGATGAACCCTACAGAATCCCATTCAGAGTCTGCCAAAAGGCATGCAGGAAAAAACAGCAAATGTGGACAAAGTCTCTCTGGTCTGTAAGCCAGATTTTTGATTTGGGCACAAAATGATTTGAGTAGTAAAAAGCTAAACCTGGTTATCGAGCGAAGGTTATGTGTCAGGGAGGTTATGTGTCAGGGAAAATTTTCATTGGTAGAGGCTGGGATCGAGGGTCACAATGACCCAAGGTATAAAGCCAAAAATGCAAATAAGTGGTTTAAAATAAAGTACCTGAAAATTTTAAAATTGCCTAACATGACTAGGAATCTGTGGCAAGACAACAATGTTGGTGTTCACCAATAAGGATGAGTGAGCAAGTTTTTAAAACTCTATCTTGCGGCAAATTTGGCCGTTCTCGCTTACCGAAAATGTAAGGTTGCACCGGCTGCATTCATTGATCAGCTAAGTGTGCGATCCCTGGCACTAAAGGTTAAATGGGTTACAAGTTTTCCCACTCAAAACCTTTAGTCCTCTCTGACTGGCTGAGGAAAGCTTTGAATGGGAATGGTTTTGAATGGGAATACTTGTCCCCATTTAACCTCTAGTGCTGGGGATCGCAAACAGGATTCCCAGAGCTGCAAGAATGATTGGGGCACTATAGGTTAATTAACGTCTAGTGGCCTGGGATCGTAAACAGGAGGATCCCCAGGGAATCTTGTGAATCCTCCTGTTATAATTTTCTCGATCTTCTGATGTTTTTGCGAAATTGGTTCGCTGAAATTTTGTGGAACCATCGGAAGTTCAAGGAAATTTTCACGAGAATGACAGAGGCATTCTCGCTCATCCCTATTCAAGTTAGAATTCATAGAAACTACAAGATCTAGATGTGCAAATCAATTATACCAATTCCAATTAAATCAATTTTTCAGTGAGAGCTGCCCAAAAGGGGAATTCTCTTCCCTTTAATGAAATTACTTCCTATTGCTCTCATGCGTCTTCTGGACAAGTAAAGAGAAATCTCCCTAGAAGAAAAGGAGGCGGAGGGAAATTTTAAAAACTTAAAAGTCTTTTGATGAGACAAACAATTTAACTTAAAAGGTCACCTGACCATTAAGAAAAACAGGATTATGAAATGGGTTTATGCTAGACTTTTTGTTGGCTTTGAAAAACAAGATCACATTCTGGGATGTCTATTATATGCTATGACATGCATACTAACATATGTGGTTATTGCATGATTGAATTTCTATTTCTGCAATCTCATACTGGTACTGGTGAGAAAATACCATGCTTTCCAGACCCAGATCCACACAAAGCTTTAGTGGGCTTAGCCTCCCAAGTTTACACTTCATTCACGGATCTGCTCTTTTTTCTGCACTGCCTTTCCTGCATAGAAATCACAGATTGAAGACCTGTTTATTGTTGCACAATATTAACGTAGAGTAGTGTCTTGAAAGATTAAATAAAACACACATACATATTTGCTGTGGAATGCCAGCTGTCTGTATTCTCAGACACGGAGTAATACTTCCATGGGCATGCAGAAAGGTTTCCTTCATAAGTAACAAATGCTGCAACTGCTGTTTATGTATAAGGAAAAGGTCTTTCCAGCTCAGGAAAAAAGCCTAAACAGAAGATTAGTTTTACAGCATTTAGTATCCTTTTGGTCTTTATATATATATATATATATATATATATATATATATATATATATATCTTTCCTAATGCCTAAAAGCACTTGCCATGTGCTGTTTATTTCTACATCAGTAAAACAAAATGAGCAACAGGTAAATGATGAACTGATGCTAGCACACAAATATTAGCCATAAAAGAGCCACAGACAATTTTTGTGGTATACAATCATACAACAGACTGAAATTCCAATCTGAACTTCTACATTTGCTCCTATTTTGGCTTCTGGAAAACATTGCTGCAATGTATGAAGTCATCACACTATAATTTATTTGTTGTTGGCAGTCAGGTGTTTTGTGAAAACCAGCAGACCTGTCACAGGAAAATCCAGTGTTGGTGTTTATGTTCCTTTGCACCTGATTTTTGTACAGCCAGAGACAAAAAGAGAATAATGTACAGCGAGATGTACCGGAGACCGGTCATGTGACTAGAAGGTTCGGTCAGAAATACACATGTGGGATATTTTTTTATAGTCAAGGAAGCAATATATTTCCATTGGCTCACATTGCAAAGACCAAGATTGATCTAATAGTTTCAGAATTTGCATGATTTTGTTTATTAAACAAGACCTATATTTAAAGTAAATATAAAGCCATCTTCAAGGTATTGTTGCATAGATAAATATGTCCCAGCAAGACTGAATACTTAGCTTTCCCTGGGTGCTCTGGACAACCCCCATGCTAGTCACATGTGTGAAGGCATTAGAATTTCCCATGTGATTTGTACTCCTATGGAGGATCAGCGTTCACTTTGGTTAAACCTGTCTGTGACAATTCACCTGGTTCAAACACATGGCCAGCAATCTTTTCTATAGAGCAGATATTAAAAATAACTGGATAATATGGGCAACACTGCCATTTCTCTTTCCAACAGATACAATAATTTTTTAATATTGTGTAAAGTTCATTCTATCACTTTTAGTGTTCTCCCCAGCCCCTTTTAGCCGGAACTTTTCAGTAACCACCGGTTTTTGGTTGGTTACTGTTGGATCACAATACAGAGGCTGCCACCCGCCTACAATTTCTTCCCACCCAGTTTTAAAATTTTCATTTGTTGAACACTGACTTTGTAACTTCCAAGAAGATTTCTTTGTAGCTTACACGTGGTAAAATTTCCCTGTAAAATAATAATTATATTGGTGACATTTATCTGGTGGAGCATTATTAAATTAATGAGCACTAATTATCAGAGATATCAATTATTCTGTGCTTCTCTGCAGGATCCCTATACCACATGCTGTCCTTTAGTCATCAGCAGTTACAATCATCGTATTATGTACAAAGGTAAATGGAACATCAACTTAATGGACAAATAGCTATAGCGATGAAGAAAAAAATAATTAGAGGGATAAATGTAAGGGGGAAGAAGACCCAATAACATGATAATACGCTAGAAGTGACAGCAGCTGATATATAATATGGTACCCTTGTCAAGCTTGTTGGACAGATAAACAGATTTCCCTTCACTTTTAGTCATAGGGGCATTATAAGAAATGAAAATCTCTCTACACGGAGTAAAATCCCCTCTTAGGTAGCAGTCACCAGAATAGTAATTCATACGAAGAATTCCCGTTACCTCTTGTACGCTGTGATCACTGTAATACATTGTATTTCCCATCACTTTCTGCCCCTGTGTCAATGGGCAAATATAGAAACAAATAAAGGGGTGAATCTTTCCAAAGGGGACACAGACAGCTACAAAAACCCAATTTCGTTAAATCCACATTATATTCTAAAAAGTTGTTGGTTTCAATTCTAGTTTAAGTACAGTAAAAAGTGGCCGATATACCATTGTTTGTAACGTTGGGCCAAACCTATTCTGGTTCAAATGTATATTACTTTGCAAAAATATTACAACAGGGCATAAGTAAATAATGATACATTGGATATAGCAAATAAAAGCACTGATTAATAGAACAATCATTACCATATTCCCCTAAAAAAAATTTTCAAACAATAGTTTTACAAGGCTGAATACACTAATTTCTGATTTGTTAAGATGAATGTATTTTAGAATGTAGTGAAATCACTATTACATATTACATTACACACACTCGGCAGAAGCAGCCATATTTTCTAGCATGCCACCTCTTACCTACTACCCCTCGGGTTCACCACACCAGTTAAATTGATGCCAGACAGAGGAAGGGTTGAGGATAAGGCAAAAGTTAAGGCTGATGTTATAAGAGCTATGAAGGAAAATCAATCAGAATCTCAGCCAAGATTCCAGAAGAAAAAATGTTTTTATGGCAAACAGTGTTGTTTGACAATAAGAGATATGTGTAAATTGTATAAGCTACATGAAAAAATGTAAAATGTGACGGATACTCTCTAATTGTAGAAATATCAGTATGTATATGTACTCCATTACGAGTAATTACTGAAAATGGTTTCCATAGCCTCGCCCAGCCAACATTGTACATCTTAGCCCGGCAGAACGTAACAGGTTAATTGTGAATCCAGAGGGAGCCCTGTGAGTAGT
Organism: Pyxicephalus adspersus; assembly: GCF_032062135.1. Lineage (NCBI taxonomy): Eukaryota > Metazoa > Chordata > Amphibia > Anura > Pyxicephalidae > Pyxicephalus > Pyxicephalus adspersus. The sequence continues at coordinate 44,542,761 of NC_092862.1, read as the reverse complement.
GAGCAGACTTTGAGCTTTGGTAGAACATTTGTTAAATCATGTGTGATATTAAATAACTCCACCCGGACAAAAGCAGACACTGAGTGAAGGCAACATGAGAAAGGCAGCCAAGAAAAAGCATGTGGCAGCACCTCTGCAAGATAATGTCCAAGAAACACACTTCCCCTTCCTATGACTAACCAGAGCAAGCCTGCACAACAACACAAAGCAACTTCAACTGACTCAGCGAGAAATCCAAAATGTCTGGAAAAGTGAGAATTAATGTGGGTTTCCTGTGCTCTCACAATAGCAGAACGTTGGATGGATTTTGTTTTTGTAATTTGTTTAACATACCGTACTTATTGCATAATCATAGCATATAAACTGTATATATACAGATGACATATCATGCAGCTAGTTTACATATAAATAAAGTTATTTATATGTAGTTTCCAAACTTTTCCAGTGTATAGCCCCCCTAGTACCCTGGATTTGTTTTCAAGGCACCTCTGGCTAAAACAAGTGTTGGGACCAAACAGCAGTTCTGTATTTGTTCCTGCCTAGGTACAATGCCTTAAAACACAAAACATATACTGAAAATCATGGAACAGCTAAAGTACAATAACATTCAACCTGTGCAGAATGCCAGACTACAGGCCATACACTCCCCATACCAGACACTAGGCAAGGCAAGCAGAAGAAAGAATTTTATGATACAGATGACCAGACCCTGCATTGAAGGACATGAACTGGAAACTGTACTTGGATATCACTGAACATTACAATCACCATAGCACCACACAAGTAATTCAAACTGGTGGGATCACTAAGTATTATTTAAATGGAAGCTACAGATCTTAGAAGATTGAAAACAACTTTTGAATTAACATCAGCATGTTAGAGCTACGTACACACATCCAATGCTTATCCAACAATCGGCTCAGGGCCAATATTGAACGAGAAACTGGTGTGTGTACAGCGCCCGTCGTCCATCATCCGAACGACCGTCCTGGCGGATCCACGGATGATGGACAACAACAATTGTAATGGAAGTGAAGGGGGAGAGCGCGCAGCAGGGTGTCGTTCTACCCCTCCGCTTCCCATAGAGCAGAGCGGTGCTGTATGTACATCACTCGTTCATGCATGGTGCAGTGCTTAGTCATTGGAAAGGATCGTGAAAGATCCTTTCCAACAACAATTATTGCACGTGTGTACCCAGCTTAAGTCAGGTTTTATGAGATCTTTATATCCGTGTTAACATTTCCTTAATGGGCATGATTCTGGTTACTAGGGGTGTAACACTCCACACGCCTAAGTAATTTTTCAAAAACAAGTCTCCATAAATATCAGCATAAAGCCTAAACTAGCCTTGGTTACAAGTACTTACCAAATCTGAGCTCCCCTAGTTTTGACTGCTTGTAAGAGAACAAGTAATAAACTTGTATTCAAGACCCATTTATTAAACGGCTAGAAAAGCAATTGCTCTGGGTCTGCCAAAAGTCTGGTACATCATGCTTAGATTGTTCGGTATTAATGGGGCTCATATCTTGGTCTTCAGTGTGCTTTTATTCATTGTTTAACCCCAGCCGATTCTATTAACCCAAGTCAATACTAAAGTAAGTGAAACAGCCATGGCATTTTCTTCAATTGCCTAAATGTGATGTGCCAAGTTCTGAGTTAAGTGTTCCCACCCCGTATTAAAAAATGAACTTTTTTTCCAACTTATATATAATGCACAAGCAATATGTGCTTAAAGGAGTTTAACTAAAATATATTTTTTTAGTTTTAAAAGAGTGAGGTTTTTTTTTTTTATTTAGAAGTTACTGTCCATGTTTAATGGACTTCTCTAGATGGACAAGTTAGGAAAGTTAGGAAGATGAGATGAAAGTTAGAAAAACTGTCCCCGGTATACACTGACAACCATCAGTGTTTTTTTAGGTTTTGCCAGTTTTTATGACCTGTGTCCCTGTAAGAAGGTTACCCTTTCTTTCTTGCCCCAGAGACTTTTGCTATATTGTACAAGAGGTGGGGGTCAATTTAAGGATGCCTTATGTGCCTTGAATGAAAGTGGATTCTCATGTCATTAAAGGCAAGAGGAGAAGTGATAAATTGGGCTTGGTCTCTGCCCAACCAGTATGTTGTTGCTTTGACATAGAAAAAAACACATCAAAATGTCTAATTGAGCAAGCAAAGCAGTCAGAAGAGATGAGTTTGCTCCAACATCTGTCACATGTCAAGGTTTCGTGTTCGTCTGTGTTCTGCCTACATAATGTATGGAGGTAATATTCAGTAGACAGCCATTCTCATTTGTCTAATTGGTGCTCAACCAACAGTTCGTATTATACAAATAAATCATATTAAATTGGAAATGAAAACACACACGCAATTACTTTACTCATATATCATAATGCTAATTTTATATACAAACTATTCATCACTTGGCTTTATAAGGAAATTATTTGTTTTTATGGTGGTAATGTTATCACTTTTTAAAGAATTTTTTTCTATGTATAGTAATAAACCTTTTTATGTCCATCTAACTATACATGTAAATGGTGGTCAGCGTATTGGTGTTTTTACTAATAGGCTCTGCATTCTGTTTAGTAATGCTGTACACCGATTGTGCTTCACTGCTGCTATTGTCTTAGCTCAGACCAGTAGTTTTGGGTGCAGCTATATTGCATACTTAGATCACATTGTGCTTAGAGCACACATTTTGTTTTTACGGTCATCTGTCAATTGAAGTTTCCTAGTTTGTTTTGCACTCCAATCTTTATCTTCTCAACTCCATGCATTAAAGGAACATTCTCCTTAAAGCGGGGATCTAAGTACACTTCTGGCCAGTCAAGCCTCTGTGAAAAAGCTAAGCTAATCAAGTTTAACATTTTCAGAATGATTTGTGTTCCTATAAGTATTAATGGTGTGGCATATCTAAAAGAACATAGAAGATATTTTGACTATGAGTCACTGCAATTTGTAGATGATATCATTGGTTTACTATTATTCCACTGGGAAACCAAGGCAAGATTGGGCCATACAACTAGGTTCAAAGTTCAGATCCCAGTCACGACACTATCTGCATGGAGTTTGCAGGTTCTCCCCATGTTTACTTAGGTTTCCTCCCACAATCCAAAAGTTAAGGTAGGCTGCAGTTAGGTTAGTTGGATTCCTCCCAAAATTGGCCTAGACTGTGTTAAAGACATATGACTATGGAAGGGTCATTAGATTGTGAGCCCCTTTGATATGACTATGGACTTTGTAAAGCGCTGCGTAAATTGGCACTATATAAATACTGTGTAATAATAATAAAACAACTAAGAATAGTCATAGATCCGCAAAAGGTACAGTAATATTTTCTTATAGTAAGAAGCCACTATTAAGGTGTACAAAGCAGTATTTGGGCATTTGTAAATACTGTCAGGGATTGGTGGACTAGTAAGAAAAACCTGGTTTCTTTGCCCTAAATGTATTCCTATAAAACATTAAAAAAGCTAATGTTTTTGACTATTTATATGTTGAACAGTCTTAAGTGAGAAATTCCACCTGAGTTTTACTATAAAGATTGCCATAGATAAAATATAGGAAGCAATGACTAATGCTAACCACGCGGCATTCTTTTTTCTATTCTTGGACAACCACATTCATAGCTTGATATCAAACATGTGTATATAAACACTAGATACTCAAAAAAGCTGTTTTGCATGTTGACAAATGAATCTGTAAGATAAAAACAATTGCCAACCAAGGAGATGTCCTTTGCCCCAGTACACAGCTCTGCCAAGGTCATCTAACTTTGGGTCCCCATTAAAGGCAACACAATCTCAAAGTCCAAAAGTCTCAGGGATTATAAGGTAATGGTCTATGAGTACATTATATAATAAAATGTATTGCTTGTCCCTAGAAAGAATCAGAATCCAGGCTAAAATTAAAGTCTGCTTCATGATTGTCTTACTTCTGTAGGAATATCCTAAAATATGCCACAAATCTATTCAATTGAAAAACAAAGATATTGAAAATAGTCACTTCCCTGTTAACAATGGTGTATACTTTGTGGTGACAATGTTGGTGGGATCTGACTTCCTACAGAGACCATTAACACACAGTAAATCTACACTTAGCTTGCAAGTCCTTCTTCTCTCATGCCCCCAACGCAGTAAAATAATGAAGCACATGGCTCCACAGGAGTCTGTGTGTCCATATAAAAACAAAGGGAGCGGAAAGACATACTCTGAGTAAGCCCCAAACCACATTGTTCTCATACTTTTGCATCACTGGAAAATTTAAACAGGTCATTCCTCCCAAAATGAACACAAGCAAGGCATGCACTCAGAAATAAACTTGCTGACCCTTTGCAGCTTTCCACAAAGAAATGTTAAACACATTAGAAGACAAAATATGACAAGATGCATATAATGGCTTTTTAATAAGGCAGTGCAGGATGCAATATAAACAGACATGTGAACAGAACAGAAAAAAGGAAAAATACTTTACAGCCAAACCATGGGCTGTTTTGACAGGCACTTCTATAAAATTTCCTGGGAGAGCTGAAGCAGAATGTCTACTGGCCCCACATATTACTACTTGTCCATCAGTATGATGGGCTGCTTCACTACCTATAAAGTAAAGTTTAGGGATCAAAAAGGTGTTGGGTAAAACCGAGGACTAGAAAACTCAGAAGACAATCCTGTATTATTGTAAGCTCTTCGGGGCAGGGTCCTCCACTACTTTTCGGTCTGTCATTTGCAACCCCTAGTCATGAGAGTTCAGGTACTCTGCATTCCCTGGGATCTTCTCAAACAAAGCTTGACATCAACACCTACAGTAGTTAAGCTGAGGTAAGGTAGGTATACAACCATTTACGTACAGATTTTTATTTTCTTACATTAATGTAGAGGTCAGCAAACTTTTTTGGCCACTAGGCCATTTTAGGGGTAGGCAGGAGCACATTCGGCCGGACTCTCTCAAATCCCGCTCTAATAGCTCTGGCCCCCCACCAGGAACGCCCCCTGAAAGGAAAACCTCTCCTACGCGATGCATACGGAGGAGAGGGAATGTTTCTTATTTACCCCCGTGGCGGAGTTGGTAACGCCGGCCATGGTAAATTGGGAACAGAGCCACCACACCGAGGCTCAATGCAGCTTCGGAGCTCCGGCTTAGTTTGTTCCGGCTCCACCGCGGGTTGCCAGCCAGGATTAGGCCAGATCGGCTGGGGGGCGTTAGGCCAGATCAGCCGGGGGGCGTTAGGCCGGAACAATTACAATGTGAACTGTCATTTCTGACCTAGTACTAAAATATACAGCTTTCCTGGTTGATTTTATAATCCTCTTCTGAAACACTGACCAAATATTAGTACGCAGCTCAGGTGGTCTTCTAATTTCAGCACAACTTGTCACACAATTACCTGTATGCTTGTTTTAAGTGTGGCCAATTGATCATGAGTTCAATCAATGAAATCGGCAATGGCAGCTTGCATAATGCTCTGAATAGTAGGCCCACTTTAGGAAGATTTTGTGTTTCAATGCAGGGCTCATTGTAACCGGAGCTTAGCCCAGAAACCATGTTCCTATTAACACAGTGAACTACATTAGTAACCCAAAATCTGGGGCACAAAAAGAAGAACTATTGTGGCCAGTAATGGTAACCGAAGCACCTTGTGCAGTTTGCTTTTAGGTAGACATGATTTAATTTAGCACAAATAAAGTTAGATCTTCACCTTTGTTCCAAACGACTTGCCACATAATTATTACTTCTGGGAACAGAAGCCTTTTTACAATTATGAGCCTGAAATGGTTTAACCCACTAAGCATAAATATTCTTTGGAGCCAAAGTCTGCTCTATTCAGCTCTGAGATGCAGAAGAATAGGAGACAAGTTTATGATTACTAGGACAACAAAGAATGACAGAGAAACCTATAGTAACCAATCTGATGATGTATAATGACTGCTACTACCACTATTGTACTGTGAAATAGAGGATATTTTGCTTTTTACTAAGATTAAACCAATTTGGGACAAAGGCAGGTAGGGTAACTACGGTATATAAATAATAGGAAGTTGGGAGACAAGATTGTATTGTATGGTATGCCACCCTTCCATATAATTCCATATAAAAATGTTTAAAATGGCTGGGACTTTAAAACATTAAATTACATAGCTGTGCCTCCCTGTAACATGCATCAAACGCTTTTCATGGTAACTATGATAAAAGCTGCTTTTGCATGTTCCCTAGATTTCTAAAGCTTCTATTGATTTTCTTTTTGTTTGCAGTAAATACATTCATTTCTCAAGCAAATAGTGGAAAGAAACTGAATCTGCTCACACTGCCTACTAGCTAAAAAAGCCAGAGATTTCTTATGGGGTTCACACTGTTTAAGCAATGATGTCATGGAAAGAACAGACATGCTAATTAGTGACTGGAAAAACCACAGTTCTGGGCAATTTACAATTTCAAAAGCATATTATATTTAAGGGAGAAAATGCTGTAAATCCCTTAGAATTGTATATACAGAATATCTTCATGTTAAATGCAAGCCCTATGGTCAAATGTTACGTACATTAACCTGTAGAACCTTTTATAATCTACTAGTAATGGAATTTTATTATTGGCTGGTATACATCTTATTTACTGAGGGAAAAAAAGGATGTTTTCAATTATAATAACAATAATAGATAATCGTTCAAATTGGATAGAAATGTTAAGCTTTTGAAAGCAATAAACATTTTGCAAAACATTTTTAATTTAATTAATTAAACTACCTGATCTCATCCCATAATGATCTAAAAATGTTTCTGAACATGACATAGAACACTGTACTACAAATAAACAGATAAAGAGGGGTTTAATACATAGATGTGACTAGTTTAATCATCCATAATACAAGCTCCAGCAGGTCAGAATAGTTAGTTAGTGAGTTAGTTAGTTAGTTAGGTCCTGTCTTTCAGTTTCTTTTATATGAAAGAGTGAAAACCTGTACTGTTCTAAAGATGCAAGAAGTAATAAGAGGAAATAAGGACCAGTATTCCTCCACTCGCAAAGCTCCCTCTGCTTGCTAAAAGCAGATCTAAACTGAAAAAACAAAAAACCACCAGGAGGTAGTGTTATATGACAAGCAATGTCTCCTTTGTCAAATAACTAACTCACTGGCTCCTGGTGGCTTTTGTTTAGTTCTAAACTTTCGGGACATGCACCATGTAGTTCGGGTACTCATGAGCTGTGTATTACTGCCGATTATGGCAGGAGCTCTCCACCCACCAATGAGTTTAGTTCCACTTTAGGCACAAATATGCTACAAGAATGACCTGCTCTCCTTGAATCATGGCGGTGTAGAGTGGGGCTTCACGTAGATGCACTCCATGGCTTGACATTTATAAATTCGGGGGTATGCTGTGCACAGTGAAGTGCAGGGCATTAGAGAGAAAATAGTGATATGGTCCCTCCATTACAAATCTGTGATTGCAGAACACACTGCTATTCCCTGGCCAAATGCCACCCTTTAAAAGGGTTTCTAAGTCCCCTGAAATGTGTAGGCTCATTCATTCTACTTAAATGGAAAAATGTATTTTGAACCACACCACCTCTAAGTTTTTGAACTTATGTTGTTGCACACCATTATATTTAACCCAAGCATGTAAGTACCTCTGATTTCATACATCTCCCATATTTTCATGCGAACTAGTTCCATACGTAACACGATTTCCCTGCTCTGATGCAGCAAAAGGTTATATGCATTGCTTTACCCTTGTTAGGTCACCGTTGGAAAAGTAGGTAACACATAAGCCGGGTAGATAGAGGATTACACAGAGCATTATTTGGACACATCTGCTTTATTTGTAACACAACATATCGCTGTTATATATTGTAGTGTGTCTAGGAATCCGACATTGCTTTCCACTTGCTTTGAAGCAACCAAAAAGAGAAGACTTCTGGAAGTGCATTTCTAACATCACTCCAAAGGTTGAAGGTTTCAAATAAACATTTTTTTCTTTTATTGTTTAATTAGGACTGGCAGGTCCTTTAAAAAAATAATTAACTCACATGGATCTGAAAATGTTCAGCTGAAATATGAAGTGTCTGCCCTGTGCCTCTTAGTGTGTATGGACAATATCAAATTAATGAAAGTAATAAGAGGATTACATTCCTAAAAGGCTCAAAATTTCCAACATCTAATTACAGCTGGAAATATCAAAATCTGCTGTTGTTACAGTAACTACGAACCGCCAGAGTATACATTTAGTGGTGAGTCCAAAGATTCTAAAAGCCAGTCTTCTTGGACATAAATGTATTACATACAGAACAGGAAATTTAATACAACATAAGACACACCAGGGGTTGATGAATTAAACAGACGTGCAATCAGGAAGTGCAGAACCCACAGCTTCAAGTATAAAAGACTTCTGAATGATTACTATGGGATTTTGCACTTTGCTTTATTCCTTTTAAATAGAGTTTGTAAAGATGTGACTAAAAGCAAACTTCTTTTTTGTGACAATTGCCCCCAACCACTAACCACTACCCCACTTGTCAAATGCTTGCCTTTACCATTGTTTCCCTACTGACTCGCTCTAAAAAGCCAAGTCTTTATAGGTATGAGAAAGAATATGGCATATGTCACCAGGCAATTGTTAGAAAAACAGGTAACAACAATAATATGACCTGGGCCCAACATTGTCCAATAGGGGCAATATTTTCTGTAGCCAGCATAGAAAGCTGTAGGCAGAAGTGCCACTGCAGGGTGTATAGCATAGGGTCGGAATTAGATGTGAAAGCTTTATTTAAAGTATGTGTTTCAAAATACAAAACCAGAATATAAATACTTTTTGCTTCAAGTACAATTGAGCTAAGTATTAAAAATAAATTAGAGTATAACTTTAGCCTCCCATAAAAGGGATAAAAGTAGATGCTGCAGCACATAATTTTGAATGCACCTTCACTTTAAAACTTTTAAAGCCTTCTCTGCATTTAATGTGACATATATAACATTCAAGTTGGAATTTTCAGCATACTGAATAAGATTGATCATACGTCTCGTGCCATCCAGAACTTGTCTTCCCTTAACCAATCCCACCTGATCAGTGTTAATAAGACATGGGGTAATATTCACCATTCTTAGCACTAAAGCTGTGCCATATATTTTTAGTGTAGTTGTGTTTTAGTGTTTAGGAGTGCTATTGGCCTAAAATTTTGGTGGAAATATGGACTCTTTCCTGGTTTAGATAGAGTGATTAGCATAGCTTTAAACATATACCTAAAAAAAACAAAACAAAAAAAACTAATAGGTGGTGCTGAAGGTTAGTTACTTTGATAGGTGACACATTAAAAGTGTATCTTTAGACATTGTAAAAAATTTTACCCCTAAATCTTCCACTTTTCTTTCAGTGAGTGTCCCATCATTTATTTTAATCTAATACAAGAATAATTCACCTTTATAATTCACTGTGACATTATAACGCGGTTTGTAAAAAGTTTAGTTTCTAGTGACTTAAACATGCCAGAACTACATCTCCCAAAAGCCCCCTTTCTACACACAGTGAAAATTAAAAGCAATGTATGCAGGGGAGGGGAGACAAGGAAAGGTCTGCAAGTCAGCAAGTAGAGCTTAAAATTAGAATTTCGGGGAGAAAAGCACTGTGTTGTCAACCCACACAAAGTAAAGGCACAGCAACTTTTTGGCAGACCAACATACATTTTTGTACAGTGCTTAAAAAGACATAAAACCTAGGGCAATGTGCATGTATTGGAGAGATGTGTCTTTAAAGGACTAATGATATGGTGCCAAGAAAATAAGTGCACACTAGTGCTGACATGTGGGTCCACTGATGCAGTAGAGAAAAATGTAGGGGGCAGTAGGTGAAAAAGTGTGGCAATGGAGAAGTAGTGAGTGGTAGGTAGTCTGGGACCAATCACAGTGCCAACAAGCAACTTTCCTTACCGCACCAAGCACCTTGGGTGACTAATTCATAGTGGAGCTATAATGCTGCCACAAGTGTGCACATGCCTGCTTGGACAGGGGATAACATCCCCACACCAGAGTTAATGTGAACAGACATATACTGGTGACAGTGCTGCCCCTCTTCCTATCTCCCCTCTATTGCTACTGAAAACGTCATCAGCACATGACCAAGCTGCTGAAAACATTAAAACAAAAACACAAAACCCATTGCATTTTCTGCCATATCCCAGGAGGTAAAGAGCAAGGGCACAGACAGTTGTCCCTATCACTTCTGGATTTTTCCCCCACGCAGGTATAAGATAGAAAGAATACCAGATACAAGCAGCTTACCTTAGCTAAGAAGGTCCAGGAGAGGTGATGCACAGGAGACAGACTGCCTCTTAATTTTACAGATAGCAACATCAATACGAAGCCCAAAATCCCACTAGAAGGTCAATACATAATTTTAGTAAAAATGCAGTGATTAAAGACAAAAGCATTTTATCATCGATTCATCAGTGAATAAAATACACCCCTACATAGATCTATCCAAGACGATAAAATGCAGATTAAAGATTTGTAATGTCCAGCCAGTTCTCAGGTTTATACTTGCTGCCCATTGGAGAAGTGAATTTCTACTGCAATTGTGCAATACAGCCAGGTCACTTTGTCTTTGGTCTGTGACTGGACAGTGAAGGAGCAGCTGTATAGTGATGAAGTAATCCTTCTATTATACTCTTGTAAGTATATATACATGAATCATGCCTACCTACTACTGCCCCTCCCTCTACCAGCCTCACTTCTACTATATTGGATAATTACAAGAGGCACATACCAAGTCCAATTCAGGTAGCTACCCTAGTTACATTTAAAATAATTGTTTTAACTAAATAAATACCTGTAATAAAAATACAGAACTGTATTAGCAAAATAAAAAGTTCATGCATTAAAGAATCACTTTTCAGATTTCTTGGAAACATGTATGTATTTTCTTAAAACTTGTCTCTACAAATGCAAAACTAGATTACTCTCCCCAGATACCAGCAGGTATGCAAAACATTTGTGCCAAAAGGCCTACCAAAGATGTATTGATTAAGATATTTTAAGAAACTTTTACTCGGTGCATTCACTTGTTCAGTTCGCAATATCTTACGATCAATCTGTAATCCGCTTTGATTCCAGTGAGGAAATGCCAAAGAAGTGATCGATCAAAATCCTTACCTGGCACAACAACCACTATGGAATCGATAGAAATAAAGGAAGGGGAATTCCAAGGCACTGAAGAGGTCACCTTAGGAAATAAACACAGAACTAAGTCACTCAAAGACAGATATGTAAAGAGTTCTGGTCTAATGGAAAATAACAAAAACTTAAAAAGCCAACTAACAATGTATGCAGACATTCTCCTACGCTTTGCTGAACCTACCTGCCACACTGATATTTTGTGTTTTATTTTTTGTTTTTTAATATGCTTATTAAGTAAACTTTAAAAGTAGAAATATATACTCCCATTACAAGACAACATCATCTTTAGTAGTCCTAAATTAAATCCCAGAACCGTCTGTAGGTGCTGCCCAGATGGGATATTAAACGTCCTCCGACAAGGTCCTAGTAGGCACCCATTCAAAGTGTGCATGCATCCCCTGGTCCTATTCATTTCTGTAGGTAAACCATAAACCTCCAGAATGTTGCTTACCCACACAGATGAATGGGGCCAAGCATGCATGTGCTGGTATGGGAAGTCAGCTGGGAAAAGATCAACAGATTAGGAAAGTTGGTAAGTATTACCCTAGGTGGGCAGCACTCAGAAGGATAGGAGAAAAAATGAAAGCTGTCCTATGTATCAGGATCCAAACAGATGTACTGAATGCAAAAATGCTAAAAATGAGTATACTGATAGTAGGAAACAGCATGGGTAAAGGTATTACCCAATCAGTCAGTTTCTTTTCACTGTCCAGTCAGCAGGCCAATAGTGAAGAATGGACACCATGGTTTTCTTTAACTGTATGTAGGGTGATATATCTGTGTAAAATGTAGGACTAAATGAGCAGAAATACAGATAGTTTGGCAAAACATCCCTCATATGTATGTAATCTGTGTTTGGTCTAAAATACCTGTAGAAGCTAGAAAACACTTTTTTGAAATACCGTATTTTTCGGACCATTAGACGCTCCGGACTATAAGACGCACCAGGTTTTCCGCACGGGAAAACAAGAAAAAAAAAATTCATTTGATTTCCCCTGAGATCCAGCGTGCGGCACTTGTGCCCGCCCACAAAGGCGGCGCCGATTGATTTCATGAATGCCGATCGGCGCCGCCTTCATGGGCGGGCACAAGTGCCACACGCTGGAAGACAGGGAAACACAGAGGAGGAACACAGACAGAGGCAGATAGCAGCCTCCTACAGAGGAGGAACACAGACATTGGCTGCTATCTGCCTCTGTCTGTGTTCCTCCTCTGTGTTTCCCTGAGACCCAGCGTGCGGCACTTGTGCCCGCCCATGAAGGCGGCGCCGATCGGCATTCATCAAACCAATCGGCGCCGCCTTCGTGGGCGGGCACAAGTGCCGCACGCTGGGACACAGGAAGAGGACACTGGCTGCGGGGACCGGCGGGGATACAGGTAAGTAAAAAAATATGCATTCGGACCATAAGACGCACCCTGATTTTCCCCCCACTTTAGGGGGAAAAAAAGTGCGTCTTATGGTCCGAAAAATACGGTAATAAAAGTTGCAATTAGTTTTGGAAGCATTACATTCACCTAAAGAAGACCTGTAGATGTATAGTAAAAAAGGTTCCCAATCAATGAGCATTGTATTATCCTATCTATTCCGAATGTATGTAGAATTCAAAGCCATAAAAATGACAATATATTGTAAATCGACAAAAAATGTTTAAGAAAGAACTGTTAAACTTCCTGCTAAAAGAGGAAGCTATTTACACATCTAGTAGAACCTTCACATAAACAGGAAGATAAATCTTTGGAGCAACAGTAAAAGTATCAAGGTAAATGATGCAGCTGGCAAGAGACAAAAGATTCTCTGAAAGCGTTTAAGCATTAATGGATTGATTAAGGACACCAATAGCAAGATGTGGCCTTTGGGTCTAGCATGCTAATTTTCAACTGCTATAATTACAAATTTGTTAGTTTATTTTCCCAGTGGAACACTTTGTGCAGAAAGCTTTTTCCCCCCTTTTACTCCTTTAACTATAGTGTTTGTTTCAAAAACACAAACATGGTCAGGAATCGTCTTCTCCATCTGAAAAAAAACTCTTCATTAGCCTTTTCAGTAGGTTTTGGCAGCACAATATGTCAGTTTAGGATTCTGGCATGAACTACTGTTGCTCTGTAATTGTACATATAACCCTTTGAAAAATCCAGCAAGGGCAAATCTTACAGTAATTTTGTGTTTCCAATTGGAATATTTAGATAAGTCAGGCCAAGAGAGAAGTAGCTTGGCTAGAATGCTTGCTTTCTCTGTCATGGGTACACTTCCCCTTTAAGAAGGGGGTATTTGGGTTTTCTAGTCATGCAATATACTCCCTGTGGATGGAGCTTGATAATTGTTATTAGTTTGGAAAGCATTCTCTATCCAAGAGCTTAAAAAAACAAATCAAAAATAACAATACTCTGCTAACCCCTTGCTGAGATTTGGTGACATTTCATTTTTAATGAAGTTCCCATTAATGATCAAATATTCAAGTTCACCGAGTTTCTTGCCATGCTATGTTTTTTTGCCTTCTTTCTTATTGTTGTGATCAACGGAAATTCTCATTTACAGAAACAGGCAGTTAAAGAAGTTCAAAAGTTGTGTAACAACCTACATGAATGAGATAAAATAGGAACAGAAAGGAAGGCAAGATCTATTTTAATATAAATCCCTCTGGTAGTTTTGTCTGTTAATTAAAAAAGCATATGACTGAATGAGGACACCTACCGCAACCTTCCCTACACGGTATATTTTAAAGATATATCCAGTGTAGTGAAAAGCAGAAAAAAGCATTAAATGAGGAACTGCTTAATCATTAAACATGCACAATTAATGCTTGTATTACTGCTGGAGCTAGGGACAAATCCTTATTGGGGGTGGAAGGGATATATATATTATTATTGTGGTGCACAAGGATGTATATACTGCTTTGGGAGGGATGAATGTATATACACATGGTATGTATATATTGTTATTATTATACAGTGTTTTTATAGCACCAACATATTACGTCCACAGTCCAGTCCATAGTCGTGTCACTAACAGTCCCTCAAAAGCACTCACAATCTAATGTCCCTACCATATTTATATGTCTTTAACAGTCTAAGGACAGTTTTGGGGGGAAGTCAATTAACCTAACTGCATGTTTTTGGAATGTGGGAGAAAACCGGAGTACCCAGAGGAAACCCACGAAAACACGGGAAGAACCTACAAACTCCATGCAGATAGTGTACTGGCAAAGATTCGAACCTGGTTCCTAGAGCTGCAAAGGCCAGAGTGCTAACCACTGAGACACTGTGCTGCCTTTCCTCTCCTTGTTTACTCCATGGTCAATTACTGCTCCGGGAGATAGGGGGAAACACCTTGATATGTACTGAACCTTTTAATACAATAATTTACACAAACATATTGTAACAAGTGTGCCATTTTGGAAAGTTTCCTTCTGAGTTTGATGCAGATTCATACCTTTCTTTCTTCTAAAAAAATATGTCTGTTCCACTATTTCCTTTGCAAAATTATTAATGAAAGGAGTGCCTGAATTATTATGATCAGCTGGTTGCCTTTCTATGTTCTAATAGGGAAGGTTGCATTGTCTGCATCCCTTTAGCAGTAAATGACCTTTAGAGAGTTTCTCAATAAAACTGAATTACCTATTGCAGGGAATACCTTGCATCTTAGTGTAGACTTCTGGTAAAATCAGTAAGAATTATAAAAATGGGACAACACATAGTAAAAAAATACTTTCAAAGGTTAGTTTTGAATTTTCCTCCTGCTAGTTTTAGGTGATGTCCCTGTTTTCTTGATTTTAGGTTTGTATTGATACTGCCCTCTTGAACCCTATTCACATTCTTATTATATTTTTACATTTCAGTTGTGTATCTCCTTTTCTTAATTAAGGTTGTGCAAGTTAGGTTCCCGCAGTCTCTCCATATAGGTTTTATCCTTCAGACCTTGAACCATTTTTGTTACCCATCCCTGCACTTCTGTCCTAATAATATATCTATGTGAGTAAGGCCTTCAGAACAGAACCCAGTATTCTAAATGAGCTCTAACTAAATTTAGAATACTATTTTTCCATAATTAAGTTGTAGATCCTGGTTTCCCTCTGCAGTGAGACAAGTTCTTGGGATCTTTGCTATACGTAAAGTGACAGAAATAGAACTATTTACATTTGCTTGAAATAGGCAGTAATTTCTTGGAACATGGTAAGCATTTTTAAAGTATGACCATGTGGTGCACTAAGTTGTGTCCCTGATTTATTTTATGCTCTCCATACATCAGACGTTCTTCTCACTGTGATGATCTGAGTGCAGCACACTTAGAATCGGAACAGATTATTCATTGTAGGGTAAACTTTGGGATAGAACTTAGCAATAGGATGCAGGTCATCACAACTTAAACTCTTCCACATTATTGAAATAATGGACAAGGAGTTTGGATATTGTCATTTATTGTTATTTTGTAGGACATCAGAAGATCTGGCCCTTTTATATTTTAGGCTGTAGATGTTTTTACACATTAACATAATTTATAATGTCACTAAGGCCAAAAGACAACCTAAATAAACTCACCAGTGGGATGTGAGGCTGAGGCCAACAGGACAACACTGCAAAACACAAAATGGAAACGCTGTATGTATATTTGTTTTAGAATTATATAATATAGATTTCCTTTTATCTCAAAGGGAACAAAATGTAGGACATACATACAATGCACATAAAGTAAGATATTATTTACTGCAACTAATATCACACTGCCAGGTAGGAAAAGATATCAAGCGCACCTAAATTAATTTTAAGTGTCTAAATGTATAGCACTGCAAAATATGTTGGCGCTATATACATACTGTTTAATAATAATATTAATATGTGGCATACACCACAGGGAATCAGATAATGTAGGCACAAAAATATCTGCAGGTATAGTCAAGCTGTGGTTAAGTTTACACCAGTGTAAAAAAGAAATGTGTATTAAAACAGTTCCAAATCCCACATAGCACTGCAGCACAATTTTGTGTATTTATTAGGCATTTGAAAAATACTAAACTTTTAGAATGCCTTGTTAAGCATTTATTTTTGGGGGGATGAAATCCATTATAAATAAAAGTTTGCTAAATGTCTTAAGAGACTCCAAGGCATGGTTGGCATGAGCATCGGGTGTATGATATTGAATTGACTTAAGGCATTTGGCAGGCTCTGCAAGATGCCAATGCCTGCCAAACATTTCTCAAATGAGCAAAATATTGTGAAGCAAAGCAACACAAATGCATCCTGAATTTTATGTTTATTGGATTGCTCATTTCTATGTTATAAAATAACACTGGCTTTGCAAACCTTTTGAAACGCTTCATTAAAGGGAAGCAAAAGCCTGTTGTTTACTTATTCACAATATATGACGGAGGGTAAAAAAATAAAGCTTTGTGATTTCAGCCTATTGTTGAAACAATCTCCAAGTCTTGCCTCCATTTCCATGTTACAGTAGTTGTTCCATGTTTGGGAAATCAACAAACATACAAGTTTGACCACACTGTCCTTCAATCCATGGTCACATGTGATGAGGGGTATACCAGTTACTAATATATAACATTGGATTGGGAGAACAAGAAATTGATTTCCACCAGAAGTAACAAAGCTTCTCAGACGTAGGGTGAAATCAATTAAATCATTACATATTATAGGACCATTAAAAGGAAACAAAATGCTGGAGGAGGATACTAAAAGCAGAACCCACTCCAAAATGCACTTAGGTTCTTGTAACAGGATTTTATAATAGAAGCATTGGATGTGAAATATATGGTCAAGAAGCACAGGCCAGCTATTGTCTAGCATGTTTTAGAAGCAGTATTCCTTTATATAAACTGGAACCTCTTAGCTGAAATCTAGAACAAAGAATTTAAACAGAAATTTTCAGTTGGAAACTCTAAACAGTTTCCTTACACTGATTATTGTAATCCTACCGCATTCCTGTGGTTCAGTGCAATCAAACAGTCTGTCATGTATTAGTGAGAAATCCCTGCACATTCATTAAACTGCTGTGATATCACCTCATAACTTATTTCTCCACAAGCACGAGGACAGCCACGCGGCCAGGCATGGGAAACGTAATCCTGTTTGTTTAGCATCCAAACTGAAGACAGCCAGTATTAAAAGAAAACAAGCATGTGGAGATATAGTAGAATGTGCTAGAAAGCATTTGCCTTTAGGGAACTTGGCATATGTATAAATCTATCAATACTGAGAAAGTGAGAATAGTATGCATCACCTTAACACTACCAATAGAAGGGCTGTTATTTCACAGAATTTTTTTTTCCATTTGCTATTCATAATCTTGTCAGACATCATTCCAATGGTGCAACATGAGTGATGGTGGAGGAGAGTGAATACAAGTTTTTAAAGTAGATGCCTTTTACATTATTGTAGGGCTTACATAGGCTGTAGGCATATAAGCCAGGTATAGAGTGTTTCTTTGCTTCTTTCAAAAAGCTATGAAATCAATGTAAGTTGATTTGAATTCCCCTTGAATTGTTAAAATGAGTTGTTTCAAGTTGCTTCAAGTCACAGACAGGAAACTCCGAAAAAGCATTATTTTGGTGAAAAAACATCAATACTATTACACGTCACGAGCAGAAAATTGACAGATGTGAGGCATTAAAATGTGCTAGTTATGACAATAATATGAAAGGGAACAATATGCCCACATTTTCTGTTTAAAATTAGTTAGCAAAAATCCTACAATACGACCCCTATCTATATACACACACATACATACATAGTATAATACAGTTGTATATGTGTACACACATATATATATACACACACACATATATATATATATACACACACACATATATATATATATATATATATATATATATATATATATATACACATATATATATATACACACATACATACATAGTATAATACAGTTGTACTGAATATATTAACAATATTCTCTATTGTTAATAATAATAATTATAATATTTCATCATTGCCTTTAGACCAGGTGTCAAACTCTGGTCCCCAAAGGAATCCTAAATATGAACTGCACTGGCCCGCCTCTGTAGTAGCGCCGCTACTACAATTCCCGGCATCACTCGCGTCTATAGACCAGCTGCCTATTCGTGGCCCCGCATTGGACTGTTTCAGAGAGGAAAATAATACCAGAAATTTTAGTAGCGGCGCTATTTCAATGAAGAGGGAGTTCCAGCGGCAGGGCACTCATAAGAATTAGCCCCGCATTGGCCACGTCTGGCTCTTTCAGCACTCCCCCTCAGCTGTACTTTTCCTTGCTACTCCAAGGCATGGACTTGAATAGTTTTTCATTTTCGTAAAAGAATATTGGTATTATTATTGTTAGCCTGTGCTAGAAGGTTACCATTGAAATTTACCTCAGAAGGCTACAAATAGAGAAAGAGGCATAAGATTTTTTCTTAAATAAAATAAAAAAAAATATTATGCCTCTTTTTCTAATATAAGCTTGTTCCAGATTGAATGTGAAGTAAAACCTCCATATGAAAAGGGTTTATATCTAATGAGAAGGAAAAGTTTTTTTCAATAAATTTCAAGGTTGGCCCACGACTTTGTCCAAGTTTTTAATTTTGGCCTTGAGTATTTGAGTTTGACATCCCTGCTTAAGACCATTAAAAAAATTATATAATACAATAAAAATGTATTGATTATACATACCTGAAAAAATAATTTATATACTGTTGATCAAGGTCACTGAAAAGAAAACAAATATTATGAGAAGGGGGTCACAGAATGCTGGGTTTACAATTTTTGCATTTAGTGCTTTGCCATTCCATGAATATAATATGGAAAAAATAGATAGTTTTGTCAAGCAAATTTATGTTATACTTATACTATTGTGTGGAATCCTATATTACTAATTACTAAGGATGATGCACACAACTTTATGAATGTTTTTATGTTCCTCCTCAGAGAATAGAAGCAGAGATGAAGTTACAACTTCTATTTTTAAGGAGACCCAAAATAACATACTAGTTTTGTAGGACACAGAACCCACAATGATATACATTCATATAATTCTTATAATTGTATAGTACCTTAGCAAACTTGACTTCTGAGATTTCTGGAATACTCTGTAGCATCCTGGATAAAAATATGGGAGAAAAGGTAGCAATGTTATCTCTTCATACAGAACACCAGCCAATAGTTTTTAGGTTATTATTTTTATTATTAATATTATTTTATTAATAAACAGGATTTATATAGCGCCAACATATTATGCAGCACTGTACATTAATTAGGGGTTGCAAATGACAGATGTATACAGACAGTGACACAGGAGGAGAGGACCCTGTCTGAAGAGCTTACAATCTAGGAGTTTAGATTTATAATGGATGGGGAGAGGTTAGAGTCACTGAATGATTGTTATTCTAACATCACTATTTGCCCTGGTGGCCGTTCTCTCTGGTTGTAAAAGTTAGGTATGCAAATTATATAGTTGTAACTAAATAGAAGTGAATAGATATTTCCAATGGTGGCATTAGTTAGATTGATGTCTATTTTCTATTGAAATTTGAAATTTTTTGGGAGAATAAAATAATGTTTTGCCCCCAATTTAATTTAAAAGATAGCAATGTCTACTAAGAATACTTAACAACATTCTTAGCTGGGTGTTTTAGGACTTGAATATACAGCATTTTCCAGCAATAAACGACATTAGTCTTTCGGTATAAAAAACATAAAATTCTATGAATTATAGTTCTAAGTTGCAAAGTGTTAAGACATGGCAGAAAGCACATCAGATATACATATGGTCCCTGTGGGCATGCTGGCATAGCGTAGGTGCAGTTACATGTAAATCTTTAACTACCTATACTATTTTCCTAAGGCTAACAATTTCAAAGTTATGTCCCTAGTTAGGTATGATGAATAATATATCAGATAACTATTTATACACTGGAACACAACCTGTAGGTAAGATATACAGCAGTGACTGGGTACAAATTACAAAGTGAGGGTAAATACTCGCAGATTTTGGATGGTAGTCTTCAGGGATAGATCACATCAAAAACACGTTCAAATACTAACAAATAATAAAAAGTGATATATATATATATATATATATATATATATATATAAACAAATATCCTTATACTTTTAGATAAGAGAATCATTTCTTCTGTGCCCCTCTCTGATGTACATGTGTTTTGTTATTGAGGTCTGACATTCTAGCTTTATTCCACCCCCCTGGCCACCATAGTAGTCATGCTTGAAACAAAATGGCAGGTTATTTGGGGAGGGTGGGGTCACAGAGGAGGCTTTCCTGGCTAATTAGATGATATTCATCTTCTGGGGTTTACACCACAAATTTACAAGTTTGGAGAATGAATGCAATAAACCAATAGTTACTTTCAGCAAAGTTTAATGTAACACATAATGTTTTGTGCCATCAGAGGCACGTACCTGAACAAAGAAGATGAATCACAGCCCAAAAATAACCGTCTCTATCAAACTGTAAAGAGAAAAAAACGTAATACAGTGTTTATAGCATATTTTTGAGAATTCAAAACCATTTAAAAACTGAACCCCGGATAAGCGTTTATACACAACCTTCAAACGCACGATGGTTACAGTTGTATCACCTTCGCATTTGATCTCTTTCACCTTCCAGTTCATAGCTAATTCACTCAGTCTTGCCTGTCTTTACCATCTGTCAATGTGCGATATTTTTACTGCTTACAAATGAGTGGCACAATAATAACACTTTATTCTGATAAACAGAATTACTTACAATGGTCTAATTACTGAAATTGTGCAAGGTATTGTTTAAGTTAATATTGAAAACCCAGACAATGTACAGCAAGGTAATTTGCTTGGTTTTCTATAAAAACATGCAGCCGGGATAATTACTACTTTATAGAGCTTGCTAGGCAAACAGGCTGCTTTCAATTCTAATAGACACTTTAGATACAAAGCTATGTTAAGTAAAGTATGTTGTTAACCAAATACAAAAATTACACTATTATGATGCATTGTAAGAACGTATTGTCTGCTTGTTTTATATCCAGTCTTGTGATAAACCCTTTCCCTTTCTACCAGAATCCAACAAAATTGCCTGGGGATATGTGAAGCTGTAAATTGTTCTAGTTATTGAAGTGGTTTAACCACACAGTTTAAAAAATGGCAGCTGACTTGACTTTCGACACAAAACAATGAGAACACAGTTCATATACAATTATCAGAGCTGGATCTGACGTAAACAGCTATTTATTTCTCCAGGTATGGAGTATTAATTATCAGGAAAAATTAGCAGAGCCTCTGCATTCTCAAAAGACATCCACTGAATAGGATCAACCAGTTCAATAATCAATATTCAATGAAGCAGCACTTTTTATATGTAAAAAAATGCAAATCCAAAACAAAGGACCTATGGTGTTAGTGGTTTTTGGATGACCTTATTTGTTTGCTTTAAAAGAGAATGAGTCAAATAAGAAATGTATTTTTTTAGATATATGTTAAAGAAAAATCATCAAGATGAACAGAATATTGAGTTGTAAATGTTTAAAAGCCTTATTTCTGTGTACAATTATTATTTTGTGTACATAGGCCAGCTATATTTGCTCATTACACACACAGGCTCTGCATCCTGCTTTGCAAATATACACAATGATCATGATTAGCTGCTTCTTCTTAATAGAGACCCCTGTATGAGCATCACTGTTGTTAAAGCCGAGTGCAGACATTAAAAAAAAAATGAATGCATAATTGCATCTTTAAATATGTTTTGTCAGTACATCAATTTGAAAACATTATGTGGCTCAATACAAAGGGGAGCTGAGATGGAAAAGGAAATCAGGTGTACTGAAGTGCAAGAAGGAGAAAACCAGAGAGCTGAATTCATCAGTTTGGTAATTCTGCTTTTACTGTGCATTGACAAGTGTAAGTGAAAATAGAATTAAAGAGGTCAGGTTCCCACCTCTGCTTGGTGTGGGGCAAGGTGACTGATCATTCATGAAGTATTCTTCAATTTCTCTGGATTAAGCAAGGTCCAAGGAGGTAAGGGTTTTTCTTGTGTTCTATTCCTAGCGACATTGAGTCCCTAGCACCACTAAAGCAGCCCCATATCATCAAGTTGATTCCTCCATGTTTATCAGATGGTATCAAGCACTCATCCAGCATCTTATCATTTGGTCTGCGTCTCACAAATGTTCTTCCTTGTGATTCCAACACCTCAAACTTGGATTTGTTTGTCCATAGGATCCTAGTCTTCTGTGTCCAGTGTCTGTGTTCTTTTGCTCATCTCAAACTTTTCTTTTTATTGGCCATTCTCCTATGGGACTTTTTCTTTGCAACTCTCCCTAGAAGTTGCCAACTGAGGACCGGTGAGGAGTTGATTTCTCAAACTATACACTCCAAGATATTTATCTTCTTGTACAGTTGTGCATGGGGGCCTTGCTCTCCTCCTTCTGTCGCAATTGGAGCCAGTTTATGCTGCACACAAGTTGTAGGAGATATTCCATTTCCTGGCAGTTTCTTGAAAGGCATTTCCATGCCTCCATACAAGAATAGAATGACGAGTTTCATTGGAAAGTTCTTTGTTTCTGGCCATATTCAATTCAGATTTCCTGATGCAACAGATACTCAACTAGTCTGAAGAAGACCAATTTTACTGCTTGTTTAATCAGTGCAACTGTATTGAGCTGTACTAAAATAATCACAAAAGGTTTTTCTAATGATCAATAACCTTCTACACCCATAGACTTGTATTAGTGATCACCATATTCAATGGGAAATCAAGACTAATTGTTGCTAATAATAAGCCTTACTACATTTATACAAATTATTTTGTGGTGGCTATTTCCAGCTACCACCGTCATTTACAACATTACCAATGGCTGGATTGCAATTTTTGATCAATTCTATGTCATTTTAATAGACGAAACAATTGACAAACAAAAAAAGATAGGGATATTTCGAAATGGCCTCAAACTTTTGAACAGTAGTGTATTTAGTACTCCATGTCAATGTTTATGTATTTTAAATAAATAGAATTTATATCGTAGTAAGGATTTCCTTAAGCTAGTGTTTCTCAACCTTTTTAACAGCGGGGAACCCTAAAACAATTTTTAGGTTTTCAGGGAAATCCAGCTGTTATTACCATATCCACAGCTAACAGTACATTAGTGTGATGGTCAGAATGGCTCCCTATATTGCTGTCCAGTGGGAAGAATGTAACCTTTACAAATGACCAAAAAGATCATTGGTGTCAGGTGAACTGATCTTAGAGGCAAAAATTGCTCATTGCACAGATAACGATGCCTTAGTTCCTTTTTCAAGTAAGTTTTTCTCATGCAGTCTTGATGCTAGTTCTGAAGCTGGCTTCGATAGTCCCAAATCACTCAACTAATGCTGATCAAATCCCTTACAAACAGTGTCCTCTTCAATTTCAAACTCTTCATCATTGTTGTCACCTAGTTCATCACCATAATCATGTTCTTCAAGAGAGGGTAGTGTAATGAAAATCGGCACTGGGATTTCATCTGAATGAGCCACTAGGTGTATAGCCGATGGTAGACTAGGATACTAGGATGTTACAAATATCTTTCTTGTTATATCCTGAAGTTTTCACGATACAAAAGTAACAGCCACTGAAATGATCCCCTGGCTCTCGCCAAACCATAGTTATACCAAATGGCATCTTTTCACGTGTTCCCTTTGTCCACATCCATAAACCCTCAACACACTGTTTGCACGCTTTATGAGGGGCCCAAGACTTATCTTGATCACCAAGTTTAACTTTGAAATATGCCAATCAGGCTTGCTCTACAAATGTGCTGATGTTCTCTCTTGGACTGGGAATGGTGAAACTGTCACAGATATAACAAAATGAATCAGGTTTGTTTAGGCACTTACGACGAGAAACAGCAGAGCCAGACATGATCTGAATGAAAGGAAATACGTGTGTAAGTAGAAAAATAAATTTTGCTTATTCATTACTTGGAGCAGCGCACAACCTCTGACCACACTGTCTTGCGTGTAAATGAATAGCCTATATAAACCCACGCTACAGTAATCGCATTAATATAAGCGGTAGAGAAAAAACGTGACGTGATAGAAGAAAACTAACTGCACTTTCAGAATCAGCATACTTATTTTAGTGTAAATAAGCTTAAAAATGAAAGTCAACAAAACATTTTTTTAAATTGTTCCCCAGTGTAATACAAGCCTTGACAAAACGATTACATTAAATATTTACATTTTACAAAAGATCTGAGAACACATATCTGCTTTCTGTACTTCGCCACTGCTGCAGTATGAATGGTGCCTATATGCATTACTTGATTAAAGATTCCTTGCTGCGGAGAACAAAAAACATACAGTTCACTCTGAAATATGATTTGTAGGCTCCATTAAAAAAATTAAAAAAGAAAACCAGTCCCTGCATGCTGAATCCATTTATTGGACTTGGTTTAGTACAGTGGAAAATATACAATCTCCATTTCAGAGATCTTTGTGGAAAGTTAATCTGTAGAAGCTCGAGGTGCATTAGGATGGCCATCTGCCAGCGCAGTAATGTAATCACATGGAGGTAGAGAAAGGTAAGAATGCAGTATGGGTTATGGGTTATTGGGTAAGTGGGAAGATAAATTATGTGCTAAATGTTGATTTAGGTTTGGGAAAAGATTAAACAAACCTGCCAGTTTTTTGCAAATGTTGCTGCACTTTGAGAAATCAAAGTTTAGAATTTGTACCCTAAATAAAGAGTATGATACCCAATTCATAAAAGCACAACTTTAAATGCAACACTTGGCAGTAATAGTGAAATCTGAAATTAAAAAAATAAAATTATTGCCAGACATTTATTACATTTATTAGACCAGTGAAAAAAAATAAAGCTGCACCCTATCATCTTCCTTCTGTGTTACAGCGGGTCCAAAAAATAAAAAAATGGCTACTGCATGTATATAGAGATGGGCATTCTTGCCTAAAGCAAAAAAAAACAATAACATTTACTTATGGCACTCTATAATCTATAAAGTATTTACCACACCATACATTTTAAGTTGTTATTGACTGTTTCTTAGAAAAACTTCTAATGAAAGAAATGTGTATCAGTTTATAGGACAACAATAGCTAAAGGTAAAGAGGAAAAACCATACCTGAGAGTCATGTAACGGAAGACACACCGCTGAGATCAGTAAAAGTATTACACTGCAAAATGAAAAGTAAATTGTAAAAAAAACTTTTTTCTTACTTTAGGGTAACTCTATATTCTTAACAGCAAATTTGGTTGTTAAAGATCCACAATAACAATGATTGAACTTGTTCTAGGGGGTTCAAGTTACTGTGAAGGTCTTTAAATGTACTCCTGCTTGGAGGAGACATATACAATTTGTCTAGCAGTTCTTTACTATAAACCATGCCATTAAATGTTGAAAAGTTGCATGTGACCATTTAAAGTGGTTAGAGCTTAAACATTGATATCAACTGAAGTCTGGCTTGTAGAGAAAAGGGCAAAACACAGAATGCACGTAGTAATTGTCGGTCTAGTTCAGCAGTTTTTGGCTGGTTTGCATGTGTGAGGCAGGCAGATGCTTGCTGGCCAACTACTCTCAGCCAATGGGACAGTATAGAACACCAGTTCATACTACTTATCCACCCCACATAAGCTACTGATGGAAGCCCCAGCCTGCAAATTTTAGATTATCATTGCTGATCACTGCATCACCGTCATTTCATACTTGACATTCATTTTGAATAAAAGCTTTTAAACTTAAACATGTTTTTCCTTACACCTCCAGCTTCGGGGACTTTACAAATATTAAGGCTACGAGATGGGATGTCTTCCTTGTTTTCAGCCCTTGTCTGCACATGTGTTCAGTATCACATAAGTACAGTTTTCCTTTTTAAAATACAAACATAAAAGACACATTTTGTTTCTCACCTGCAGGTTCTTGTGTAAGAGCTTTGCTAGAGGAAAAAAAAAAAAAGATAATTTTGTTAGATTAATAGTACAACAATTTTTGTCCCAAAACAAAACATTAACAAACAAATCAAGCACAATAAAAATGTGTATGGCAGAACTACAGATAGCAAATGTTATTGATATTGGGATGAACTGCTGACTCTTGCTTAGAATGTAACTAATTCAAGCCATTTACCAAAGCTCTAAGACTGGAGAAGATAAACAATCATTGGAGAACCTGGGTGATCTAGCAAACCTAGAGTGATCTGATCAGCGACCGAAAACATTTCCAAACTAGAAATCTATTCCAGGTTTGCTGGATCACCTATGATGAAAGCTTTAATAAATCAGGTCCATGGTGTTACAAATGTGACAGGTTTCTCAACAAATATTTACCTGGACATTACAGTTTTTGAAATGTTCCTTTTAATAACTTTAAAATGCCCCTCAGTTTGGGACAATGACACTAATAAATTATTGCTTGTTCACTGAAGCAGATTGGTCACCAATCTGTATGAGTCAACTGCAAGGAGAGAAAGGAAAGGTCATTGACCTGACTGTGTAGTCAGCCAGGCTTGCCCAGATAGCAAGTGTACCATTAAAATCATTTGTTTAGTAGACCATTTCATACATCTGTATTTAACTTATAAATTTAGCTTCTACCACCCTCTCAAAACTCCATTTGGATTTGATCCAGGAGTAGGCCAAACTAAAGTCCTTAAAGAATAGCAATAGATACTGGGACACACTACTATTAGGGGGGGGGGGGGGGTAATTACATTTATTTTTCCATGGCATTAGCTGCATTAAACAAGACAAAGTATTAAATTATTGTGCTTCTTCAGGTGCCTCATAACAGATGATATGACCAAGTTACAGGGTGCACACAGGGTAGAAGAGCTGTGCTCTGTGCCTGCCATCGGCAGCTTCCCTCTGTAGGAGACAAAACTGACAATTTTTCTTTGCTTACCCTCCTTGTCTTTTTTTAGTGTGTTATTATAGGGGCTGTTGAGGTTAAGCCCTGGACAGTCTGGGTTTAGGGAGAGATTTTCCATGCATCTAAGACTTGTGCTGATTCTGCACCTTGTAATTTTAGTATGGTGATCCTAAGAACAATGGCCTTTATAATACACAGCTAATAGAAGAATTTACATAATGGGAATGCACAAATGAGCACACTATGGTTTTGTTGGAAAGAAAATAGTGAATGGGAGAGAAATGTTAATGCATGTTCTGAAAAAGCAGAGAGATTTGAACAAGTTTTATAACAGAAGCAATAGGCTTGGTGGTGGATAAAATGGGGGTAGCAAGGTAGCTAGTGGTCATGGAGTGATGCAGGAACAAGGACCCCATGGTCACAAGTAACCTTATTTTACTGAAAAACGTGTATAAACCATTTGTTCTGTCCTACAGCAGACAGGAACAAAAGTTGGTACATATGGCATCCTATCACTAAAGATTCCTTGAAGTTGTGAACAAATAGATCAATGGATATATAGATATATGGATGTGAATTAGAACTTTCTAGATATCCTACCTCTCTGTAGAATACTCTCTGCAGGCCATAGGTCACAACTTCGGCCGCATTGTGTAAAGTCAGAAACACAGGGATGGACTATAGAGAAAAACACAAAATTACTAAAATACAGATTTTTGGGGGGGTAAGAGTTTCCCCTTTACATTTGCTGAATACACACAATAACAATGCACACAACATTTTTTCAATCAATACACCCACACATCCAAGGCTTCTTCTGTCTCCAATGAACACCAGCAGCAGAAAAGAACTTGTCAGCCGAGTTTCCACAAACAGTTACTAAAATGCAGACCTTATGAAAACAGTTTTGATTTTAGAATAATCTGGCACAAAACAATAACCCATTGCACAAAACTTAATCTTTTAATCATTCCACCCACATGTATGGCTTCTTCTATCTTCAACACCAGAAAGAATTGTGCAATTCCCATATTTGCCTGGCTGCCTCAGCAACTATAAAGTTGTCCACACAGTACATTTGAACCTTGTATTATAGGGCATTCAGCAGGAAAAGAGAAATTTTCCTGCTGCTACAGGAGCAATGAGGAACTAAAACAAAGTAGTAGTAGTAAAGTAGTGAGGCCCATGTTCACACTAGTGGTTCTGTATTTGTGATTTGTAGCAGTTACAGATTTGCACTTTTGAAAGTGTCTGTACTGCTAAAATCACAAGCATTTGTAGCTTAATTGCTGAGCAACTGACTTTTGAAAGGTTGGGAGAAAGTGACAGAGTTGTCAAATACATGTTATATATTGCAGCTGCTAAAAGTCATTGCAGTCAATTGCTGTAGCTGCTTGGAAATGCATTGCACTCAGCTACAGCAGCAAATCTGCAGCTACAGTATATACAAACTGCCAGAGAAAACAAGTCAAGAGATTTGTAACTGCTAAAAATCAATGCTACAACATTACTAGTGCTGGGATACATCCCTTACAGGTATGTCTTCTCATTAAAGCTAAGATAGTGAGGAAAGAGAGAGAGGAAAGAGAGGAGAGAGAGAGAGAAGAGAGAGAAGAGAGGGAAGAGAGGGAAGAGAGGGAAGAGAGAGAAGAGAGAGAAGAGAGAGAGAAGAGAGAGAGAGAGAGAGAGAGAGAGAGAAAGAGAGAGAAAAGAGGAAAGACAGAAAAGAGAGAGAGAAAGAATGGTATGCAAAATTGTATCACTACAAGTGTGAAAATCTACTTCTACTTCACAAAGTGTTATACTTATTTCTAACTATCTGTTGCTAATGTGTTTACTCCCTATGGTAATAAAAGTCCAGTAAAAACTAAACCTTGTGTCCAAGACCAGACCTTTGGGATCTGTTATTCATCTAAATATCAGACAGGTTCTCTTTATTAAATAGATGACACATGCACAAGGCATCCTAACAGGTAATCAGCGTATGCATAGTGATGGTGTTGGTTTACTTAAAAGCCAGAACAGTGCTGAATTTATAGAAGAGCCTCTTCTTCCTCATACTCATATCCAGGGAATTCCATCATCATCATCATCATCCCTCTCTACTAACATCACTGCTGAATGAATTCACCATCTTCATCTGCCTGCAACTAATGTTCATTGTAAGCTCTTCGGGGCAGGGTCCTCTCCTCCTGTATCACTGTCTGTATTAGTCTGTCATTTGCAATCCCTATTTAATGTACAGTGCTGCGTAATATGTTGGCGCTATATAAATCCTGTTTAATAATAATAATAATAATAATATTACTTTTAAAGTGTGAGAATTCAGCTTCCAAGACAGAACTAATGATGAAATAAACAAAGTCTGCTGACTGGCACAAGGAGCGTGTTTTCAGACTTTGCCTTTCAGACTCTCAGTGTTGTTTTCACAGAGAAGCAAAACAAGTCCTAGAAACAGGAATTTATTTATTACTATCAGGAGAATATAAAATTAGACCTTGCACTAAAACTATGACAGAAATTCCTAGGAACAAAAGAAAATGCTATATATAAAGCACTGAAGATTTGAAGCTGTAATGAGGAGTATATAATTATAATCTATAAATTCACTACCCGTCATAGATTGTACACAAAGCTCACAGAGAGCCTGTGCTGAACTGTGGAACAAGAGGACTGACAGCAGATTTTGGAGAGAATGCCAAGCACACAGCAAAGCAATATAACCTAATCTGTGCCAAACAGATCTATAATTAAAAACGTAATTCTGCGTCATTACAAATAAAAATCTGTTTATATAAATTCTTTATTATTCTACATTAACAATAGCAGTAGACACATTGGGCCCGGTTTATAAAAGTTCTCCAAGGTTGGAGAGGATACACTTTCATCAGTGAAGCTGGGTGATCCAGAAAACCAGGAATGGATTTCTTCAGAGTCGTTTGCATTTGCTAGCAAATGTTTTGAATCCTGGACCAGATCCATTCCAGACAACAGAGCGGATAAAAACAGTTTTTCTTTGTTTTAAACATGTTCTAATTTATCCTTAAACTTATCACACAATACTTAATAACTTTGTTATAAATTGTATAATTATACATGATAATTATCCTAAGTGTATAATATTTTGGATAAGAATGCTTTTGATTAATTTAATGATTTTATCGGCTCTGTTGACTTGATATAATTATAACTATCTGTTTCCTATGATCTATGTTTAGTATGCTCTCCACTCCCCCTTGATGAAGCCAAACGGTGAAATGCGTCGGAAATTGGAGACTTACCCCCACTGAGATAATACTGTATGCTTTACTTATGTGCTTACCTACAACATAGTTGAGCTATTTATCAATAATTTACTGTGTTCAAATGATTTTTAGACTACCTTTGTTACCGTAAAGAGTCATTCTTTTCTTTTTCAATGTATATATTTTTAAAGTAATTGACCATAGAGTAAACTAGGAGAGGACAGGAAAGAGTGAAGAGGGGAAAGGGTAAAACTGAATTCTAATTTCAGTTGGGTGTAATAAAATCAAGAAGGTAGGGAAGAATGTGGGTGGCAATTTATTTTGTGGATATCCTCTGTACTATATTGAGCTAGAGAATCCAGTCCAATAAAACCAGGGATTGTATACTATCTGGCCTGAAACAAATCTAAAATAACCAATAGATCACATGATTACTTTAAATAAACTTTAAAGTAATCATGTGATTTTTAAATAAAATGTAGAAATATATATATATATTTATTTATTAGTGATTTGACTAAAGCCTTCCTTTCATCTACTTCCATATAGCCAACATTAAAGTAGACTTTCATACATTCTACAGAATTCTAAGGCCTTTTTGGAAAAAAAAAACTAAAGTGAAAAAAGATGTTGCTTTTACAGCATTCTATAAAGCAAACAATGATATTGTATGCAGGTGTCCATATAACAAACAATAGAGACAAGCAGAGTCCCTGGAAGAAGACATGAATTCAGCTCATCACATAAAGTACATCCTGCTGGCATTGGCCCAGCAGCCAGATTTTGCCTTTATATGAAGCAACAGAGAAGAAAGACAAGAAAGGTACATGAGATTATTGTAAAAATCAGCTTTAAATTCTGTAACCAGGGAGAACAAAAAAAACAAAACAAAATCAAGCATAGTGCTATTTGTGATACATACCAGTCGCGACAATGCCCTGGAACCAGCATAAATAATGCCCACAAAGAATGTAGAGGCAGGAATCCATGATATAATGTCTGATCTAAAAAACAAATAGCAGTAGACAGAAAACATTTATTATGCAGCCACTTTGATGGAAAGGTTTATTTTTTATTTTTTTTAAGGTCTAGCTTGGGCAAAAATAATAAAAAGTAATTCCCCAAAATATGTTTAAATAAAAAGCGGAACTAGCTGCAATACTCACTCTATCTACAGAGCCGTCTACCACAGACTCAACTTCTAAGCTATCCAGAACCAGTTTCCGTTTGGGCCAATTCAGAAAATTCCTAATTTTATGGGCAGCACTGAAATTTCTAATTATATTATCATTTCTGATTAGTTCCCTTCTCTTAATGTTTCTTTAGACCCTGTACAGATGTCCATTGCTTGTCCCAGGAAACTATCCTTTGTGACAGTCTCCAGTGACAGGTGAATAAATGAGCGCTGTACACACAGTGTCGTTCTGTTCCATGGAAAGGGGAGAACAAGCGAGCGTTTCTGATTTGCCATTTGTCAAACTCCTGTGGCCTTCTCTAAATAAGCCAAATCCTTTATTCTTCACCCCTTTGTTGTCAATCCACAAAACAATGGGCAGGACTAGGTGTAGCCAGCTGATAACTGCCAAGGCACAGGATTATGAATCAGCAATGACAATATCCCCCACCATATCATCTCACTGTAAGCAAGCATAAGGTGACAACACTACTCTAAACTGAGAAGCTGTGCAGCAGTGTTGTCACTCCATCACCTGATGCTTCATAACATGGACTGTCACAATCAACAGGAATATATAGATATGAATATATAAAATGCAGGGGGACTAAGAATATATTGTAAATGTAGTTATACTTACAATTTAGTGCTAAAGCAACAATCCTATATATGGGAGGCCATAGTTTTACCTTAAGTACATAACTGTATCAGATCATTGCATAACCGTCACAGTTGACTGCCCAAGTTTCTAGATACAAGAGTCGGAAATCCACACAAAATGTAACCACAAATCTTTCTTTAATATGAGACAACCTGATTTGTAGTAGAAAGGCTCTGGCTGTCACTTGCTTGATAAATCTTCTCCAAAGTGCACAGAGAGAAGAAGGTCTTATCATGGGATCTATATTACAGGCAATACATTTCATGAGTACGTAGCTTCCAAGGTGGTCTAAAGTATTCTGCATTGCTTTGTGGTGAAAAGCTAATGTCATTACTTGTACAGTTTATGCAGGGTGTAATGCAGGGGTGTCAAACTCTGGCCCCGGGGGCAAAATTGGCCCCCAACGTCCTTTTTTTGGCTCCCAAAGGAATCCAAAATATAAACTGCAGCTGGCCCGCCATTGCATTGAAATAGCACCACTACTACAACTCCCGGCATCACTCGGGTCTCTACTAAAAGCTTGTTCCAGATTGAATGTGAAGCAAAACCTCTGTTTCCATTTGAAAAGGTTTTATATCTAATGAGAAGGAAAAATTGGCCCGCAACTTTGTCCAAGTTTTTAATTTTGGCCCTCTGTGCATTTAAGTTTGACACCCCTGGTGTAATGTAAAGATTTATGGGAGAAGACCTGCTTCTCATTCCTTTATGCCGCTGAACTAATTGTGATAATATTTTATCAGAAAACAGAGATATCCAGGGGAAAATCTACAAGTAAATGCACAATCGTATACACAGGTTTGGATTTAAATTTTCTTTATGTTCAAAACTAAAGGCAGGGTTAGATCAAGCGATCCCACGCAGCTCCAGGCTCTTATTTGGTCACTTGCATGGCAATGCTGGTTCTTAGTGAATCTGCATTTATCATTGTTCCCATTGACAATCTGTTCCCATTCATTGTCGTTGTCACAGGTAGAAGCTACTTGTAAGGCAACAATTTACTGGCGGGTCCAATGGTGACAAACCACAAAACTCTTTACCAAGACACAGACAGCAAAAAATCTTTATATCCTGAAAATCGTCTTTCTTTTCCCCAATCACTTTCACGCAGGCACTGTATATCAGAGTGGGAGGTTTTCATAGCAGAGGCGGTGCTGCCAATTAATAAAGCATTAGGCATGGTGCTGAATGTGGCGAGCTTTTGTCCGACAAGCTACAACCAAGGCAACTAAAGTGGGGACACATCACCCTGTACTCAAGATGTCTTCAGTCTTTTGAATTGAATGATGCTAGTTGGCATTTAACTCAGCAAACCTGAGAACATCTTGTGGCAGTGGTACGGTGAGGGCAGCTATAGATTAAAGGAGAGTATTGCATTTTTTTAGATGGAGTATTTTAAATACCCAGCAATAGCACACCACACTTGAGCAGAGGAAATAAAACATGTGCATGCAGCATGAGGAGCAGGAATTTAAATATAAGGAAGTTTTTAAAATGACCACAGAGTTGCAAAGTGGTGATGTTTAATGATAATGGCTATCAGAAAGGAACATACACATTATTTTCTTTCACTTAAAGCAAATAGGAAATAACTCAGTTAGTGAACAACATTAATCAGCAGATATAGTGACCTGTTAAGGGAAATCATGTATACTTGTGCTGTGAATGTGTTTTGAATTTAAGCTTTTTATTTATTGCTTTATACAGTACTATTGTTCTGATCTATGCACTGCAATGTCATAGCACATACTGCCACCTGGTGGTAGCACTGTAGACATACTACACATATTTAAAAAGCACAACTACTAATAGTATTTCCCTCATGTAAACACAAATAAAGTTTTTTTTTTTTGTTTTTGTTTGTTGGGGGTTCAAGATTCAAATTTAATATTAACAATTTAAAAAGAAAACACAAAGTACAGACTTCATAGCTTCATGTTTGTTTTCTAACATCCGACCCATGACTGGGGTACAAACTGTTAAGTCACTTATCAGCACTTCATGCAAGTCCTTGAAAACACAGTACATGACACAGTACCCTGGTGTGTTATCAAGTAATACAAGCCGAAGACACTTTTGAACTCAATTACCCAAGTATAAAAAAGACAACCTAGGTGAAGCAAAGTGTTTTTTTATGGTTAAAGGAAGTTGTATTCTAGTGGTAGTAAATGGAACCAAATTATTGAGTTCATGCTTGATCATGATTGACTTCTATTTTTAGGCTGCTAACTGGTATGTGTCAATTGGGTGGATGAGAAAAGGAGGATAGTAAACAAAAGGGGGGGGGGGGGGGTAACACAGATACATCAGCATCACACAACAAACCATGCCTTTACACAAAGACACAAAGAATTAAGGTTCAGCGAAAATGCGACTAGCTTTGATCTACAAATCTTGTGAGGACAGTAGTGAAAGCGGGGGTAGTAATAAACTGGATCCAGTAGAACCAGATTAAACTTCTCAGGTGTCCCGAAATCAGTGGACATCATATCTTCCATATGAAATACAGTTAGGTCAGTAAATATTTGACCAGAGACAACTCTTTTCTAATTTTGGTTCTGTACATTACCACAATTAATTTTAAATGAAACAACTCAGATGCAGTTGAACTGCAGACTTTCAGCTTTAATTCGGCTGTCGTCCATCGTCCGTGGATCCGGCAGGTCGGTCGTCCGGACGATGGACGACACCGACTGTACACACGGAAGATTTTCGCCCGATAATTGGCTGATGCCGATTATCTGGCGATAAAAATCTGACGTGTGTACGTAGCTTTAGAACATGGCCAGATTAAACTACCTTCATTGTGATATTGTAATTGCAAGCACAAGTGAACATTGTTTTGGGCATCATATGACCCAAATCACTATGGGAAAGAAGGTCATATATGTGATAAGCGATTTGTGATAGGAGATTTACATTGCATGCAAATTTTTAAAAATGAATACTGGATTTGTTCTTGCACATAGCTTGATGACTGAAGCAAACACAGTTTTAATATTTATAATGAAGATTTAAACATAAAATAGGTTCAACACACTCAAGATATTCAAAAGTAAAATACCCAACATAGAACACCAAGAGGTAAAAAAAAAGCTCAGATTTACCTAGAAGAGCAGTTAATCTCTACCCAGCCTATTTTCCAACATATATGAAGAAAGATTCCACCGACTAATGTCTGCCACCTGCAAGAAACAAATTACAATCATCTTTAACTCATGTAGTGAGAATAAACCCAGGCCAAACAAAAATTATTAAAACTCACTTATATGAGGTAGCTAATAATACTTGGATCACGCAGGTTACACCTCAGCCTGTTCCACATATTCCCCCTGAGACCAAGGCACTATTGCCATTTTTGAGCTAACCTCCTTGACATCTGCTTTCAGGGCATCATTGTATGGAAATTGATGTCCTCAAGGTGAATTCTTCATAGTGTTGAAGAGGGAACAGTAAGTTAATGAAAGGAGTGTGTAATAGGAAGGGTATGGCACTAGAGCAAACCCTAGAGACTCTAGTTCTAGGTTCATTTTGTAGCCGAGGATGCTCATATACCAGAAACACTGAACAATTGAACAATTTCAAAACTACTGGATAACAGCTTGTTGTTGATGGTCATGCCTTTTGTAAGCTAATCACCATGACTTTACCTTTGTTATCTCAAAACAATGAACCTATTTGCTTCTCAGCACATCTCAGAAAGAAATGTCTGGAATTTCTGGGGGTGAAACTTTCTCACATTACAAACAGAACCAAAAGAAAATCTCCGGGTCAGAATCATGTATTGTCAAAAGCTTGCAACACTACTGAGCTACCATGTTCTAGTTTTGAGTCAAAATATGTAGCACCCAAGGTGCACAAACCTTTGACAATTTCAACTGCAAGGGAGTTGGTACATAGCACCTCCACAGATTACTTTTTTTAAGGCTTTATAGACATGACAGCAAGGAGGGAACATGTATAATAAGTTGAGGTGTAACCAGATGCTTCAAGTATCAATGGTTATGTAAATCTGACCAGTCTAAATAATTTTTGTATGACCCCTGTACAAATGCAGTTACGGACACTTCAAAAAAAGAAGAAAAATGCTCAGTTACAACTGCAATAGTGAGTTGCTGTAGGAATATAGTCACATTAAGCTTCATGATTGATATTAATGTTAGGATCTTGGCATGGGATGCTTTCTGCTACAGTGACATACATACAGACAACTTTTAGCCAGTGATAGCATTGCAATAGAGGGTAGAGAAATACTCACCTTTTCCTATGTATTGCTACCTCGTTGGTTAGATAAGTAAAGGTATTCTCTCCAGTAATATTCTGCAGTGTTTCCTTTAGGGAACAACACCTCGCCTATCCAACCACAGAGAGAGCAAGACATGAAAACAAGTGAACATTTTCTATCCACTTTTTATAAATTATCTTGTCAAGCTGTCACCAGAGTACCATGGCCTACATTTATCTATCTTGATTAGCTGGTATTTGGTGACATAATGTACTTGAGTACTAGACTGCCCTTGCAGCTGCTGCCTCTCTTCCTCTGCAAAGTTGGCTTTAATGAGATTGCTGGTATGAGGATGATGGTACTGCTAATGCCATAGCTGAACTCTGATGCACCAGCCATTAGCATATGTTGTCTGCAAATTGAACTGCATGAATTGCCTTTTCACAAACCAATTGCAAAAAGATACTTAACTTCTGCATTTCCCATGCCACAGCTTTCTCAGGTGCTTTCTCTGTCAACATTCAGTTCAATATCCTAGGAGTTCTATCTACACTGCTGTGTCTTTCTGCAAATATGGCAGGTAATGATTAAGCACACAGCATTTAATGTATGTTTATTAACACTACAAATACCCTTAGCCTTCACATGTTATCCAGACAAATTTCTTAAGGCGTTATTGAAAAGACATTTCCCTTTATTTACTGCACCCCCACCCACAGCATGCTTTCCCTATCAACAAAGCCCCTAAATTTAGATACTTACACTCTTCCCTACTCCTGAGTTCCTCACAAGCAAATCAAACCCACCAGCTGGGTCGTCTCCTGTGTACGCATACGCACAGTGACCCTCATTTCTTTCTCTGGATGCTCCCTACCCTGCTATAGCTGGAGGCCACTATGAGTTAGGTTCATCACTTCTGTCCCAGGCCCTACAGTTGGTAAAATGCTGGGGCGAAGGTTACTAAAGGATTGTTAGGGGGACACTATTTTTTATGAATAGGTATTTTTAGGGGAATGCTTGAACAGTTTTTCTTACACTTGTTCGCAAGTCAGCTCTAGGTGCAAATAGATACAGCATGCTATGAACAAACTGTGTCCAGTATACAAAAGCTTGTAACAGATTTCTGTTTGTGTTGCAAAAAGAAAATTAGGTCACTCTCCTAATGGATATGGAATAAATGAGTAATAAGTAGTAAAATAAAATCTGACTAATTGCCTTGGGGGAACTCCAACATATTCTTTCAAATACAGAGGTGCCATTTACCAAAAACAGGCAATCAGCTAAGGGTTGTAGTTTTTTGTAATGATCTTCACTTTTATACCACTACATTATTAAAGGAGTAATCATTTATCACTATTATCAATGTAGCTATTCTAAATTGATGGCCAGAAGTTCTATTTACTTAGATAGGGTACTGGTTTCCACGTGTGGTGCAGTAGCCGTTAAGTTGCCACTAGCAGTACATGTTGCAATGCAAAGCTACAGTGACCATAGACTAACAAGCAGTGATATTAGCCTCTAGTAGCTGCTTACTACTACAACATCACAAATTACAATCTTGTCTTTGTTTCAAACATCCTGAACACTATTGAAATCCATGGAGTTTGCCACTATCAAAGTGGTGAATGCTAACTGGTGATCATAAAGGGGCAATTAGGTTTCAACATTGAAAGTTGTACTCTTCCATAAGTGTTAATTCTGCTAACCAGTGAAAATCTATTTAGCTGATTGACAAGCAAAAAAAAGACAGCAAAACAGCTTAGAACAAAAGTCAAATACATATACAAAGTTCTGTTCAGAGATTTGAACACCGGTGCCACAATGCCAGTAGGTAGCACAAGTATTTCCTGCCTGCTCGCTGGACTGTAAATCACCACACTGCTGAGGGCCTCGCCTTGCTACCCAAAAAAGTTACAGGTGTCACCGCAACCCTAAATAAGAGGAAGTCTCCACAACAGGGACAGATAGAAAAAAATGTCCTGACAAAGGTTCTATTCCATACCTGGAAAGGAGCTTTAGTGAAATGTTTATACAGGACAGGACAGCTTAATATTTACTATGTAACATTATAACCTACTTTGCAAAGAATCTGTCCTTACATCTTTTAAATACTGGATAATAATAATAATGATCTTTTATAACAGTTATTAAAGCAAATTTATCTAATAATGGACACAGAATGCAAACTAAAATGCTTTTTTATATTTCAACTTGCATTGGCTCAATTCACGTCTGCCTGTGTGACACCAAATAATGATCAAACAGACAAAAGTATCAGCGAATAATTTCCAACTTCTATTAGTTACTATACCAGGGTATATAAAGTACTTACCCTTGGAAAAGGGTAGGGTAGGTGAATTTCAGAATAGACAGAACATACTGGAAAACAAAGACCAGGTTAATTGGACAGACATCAATTTAAGTTAAAACATAAACAATTCTAATAACGACATGATTACATCAAAAGACGAGCAAAATGGGTCACATAGAACAATTATTTATCACAGACTCAGAAGCAAAGCCAATAGCCAGACTCTTCTTGTTTCCACTTAGAGTACAGAACTGCTGAACCTAATTAAGGCCGTGTATTCAGATGAGTCTGAGCGAACAGTAAGGAAAGTGAAGCACTAAAACATATTTAAAGGGGTAATCCTTATCTTTAAGATAATACACAAACCATCTATATATTTTAAAATGTAAAAGCTGATCTCTGTGTGGATCTATTAATAAATCACTAATTGTACTGGTAATACAGCTTATATAAGAACATAAATTTGATTTGGTAATATTCTATTGCAATCCCCTGTACAGCAGAACTGGAACAACATAGGAGGCAAAGAGACAACCTCATCAATCTGCTGTCGCTCCTTCACTTTCCAGTCAATGTTTTGGAACAAGGAGCTGTCAGCTAAATATTCCTTTACTGTGACAGAGAAAGAAGTGTTAATTGCCTAGCTGTGCTGCGTGGCAGGACTGTGAAAACAGATTTAAATTTAACACAAAAAATGTCAGCATATGTATTGCAGACAACAACAAATTTTTTTCACATAATGGGCGTAATATATTAAAGCTCTCGGAGAGTGTAGAAGATAGACTACCATCTGGGTGATCCAGCAAACCTGGAAAGGTCTGGTCCAGGATTGAAAACACTTGCCAAATAACAGCAAATTAGTTTGAAGAAATCCATTCCAGTTTTGCTGGATCACCCAGGTTCACATGATGTTCTCTCTTCTACACTATCTGGTCATTCTTCCCACTGACCTCCAATGTCAGGTGTATTTTTTCCAAAAGCCTACTGTGGTTTTAGCAGGGCTTCCCCAAGATCTGATTGAAATTCTTTCAAGGGTTCCTAAGGGGGAAAAAAATAATGAGGGCCATTTGAGGAATGGCTTAAATGGCCAACTAAACACTGTACCTCTGGTGTCCACTGGCAGAATTTTAATGGCAGAAGCACTGTTATGCCCAAACAAAGAAGAATTGAATAAAATGAGTATCAAAGCAATCACTCGTATATGCATGATTTCATGGAGGAACCAGTCATGCTTTCCTTGGCAGAATGGATGGCTTTAACAAGCACTAGAACAAATCATTGATCGCTTAGGTGACTCCAATGACCAGAGTTTATTCACGCGGTTCAAACATTTTTTTTTTTTCTGAAAGAAGTAACACTTGCTGCTGGAACTGCTTAAAAAGTATCAACTAAATTAAAACTACAAAAATTAATATAACACTGGTGTGCAGAACTGAACAGCATTTCATTGTAGAGCTAAATGGTATTGTCACCCTGTTACAGGAAGCAGAAAAAATACAAATTTTGATGAAGGATCCACACCTATTAAAAGAATATTACTCAGGAGAGACAACAAACATAAACTGCTGTGTTAATACTAGTCACAGACTATATTAGTCACAGCAGATATGTGTGCCCTTAGTTACACTTTAAGTTGCCATTTATAGTTATTACACACCTAGCTTTGCAGTTTCAGGTTTGAGGAAAAAAAGAATAATTATTAAAAGAAACAACTCAAAAGTAACAGATTAAATTATATGGAATTGTAGTAATACTTTACTAGGTCTTGGACTTGTTTATAGCATTTTATAAAAAGTCAATAGGCAAAGAAATCTCTTTCCATCACTTTACATTTACTAACTGATGATTAAGCCGTCTGACTTTACTGACTTTTGATGATCTTAGAATTGTAAGGTTATGTAGGTCGGTTGAATGCTTGTTTAATATCCTAAAGATTGCCAGAGAGGTAAATATTCTGCATGTTCTGACAATTGTACTAATCATATTTGTTTTATAAAATTGTTCTTTAGGAAAACCTGTCAGTATAAACATATAGGAGCTGCTGATTTCTCTGCAGGACCATCATCCTTACTTTTGCTTTATACCATACTGGGTTACTGAGCTGCAACAGTATGCTTGTGCTATGATGTGACGACACTCCGCAAATAGTGAAAAAAGAATACATATAGAACCTTTAAAAAAAAAAAAGGCTATGGCTACATCTATACTTCTAATATAAGTCACCTTTAGGACAGATCTCTACCTACTGGCAGCATATGCTTCATGGCAGAACAATACCACTCCCAGAAGGAAAACAATAATTGTGTACACAGAACCTGCTAGCCTTGCACATAACAGATGTCCCTTCATTCCTCCTTTACATCATCATGTCCAACTAGGAAATGAGACATGTGGAGCCAATACACTGGAAACCTTTCCAGTAACTTGTACAATTGTTTTTTTGACATGATGTCATCTATGCCTTCCACAATATTTATTTATCCCAAATCTTCTGTTTTAGTTATGGAAAGAGTAGGGAAAGGTTAACAATCTGTCATGTTTATACTATAATATGACTCCATTTGGAAGACCGTACTTGACTTGCAATAGGAAGTGAGATAAAATCCCCTGCAAATAAGGAGCGATTCTACATCTGGACACTGGAACATCCGCCCCATTCCAGGGATTTCCCCTCCTCTCATGATGACGACTAGAATGTGGCATTTCCCTTACTTCTTGCCCTGGTGACACTGGTGATTGGAGCACTGCTATAATATGGTTTACCCTGTACCTGTAACCTATATAAGGTGCAAGCACTGCTCCTGGATCTCATAGCATGGAACATGATAGAAGATTTTACAGGGATGGACTTATTACAAGATCGCTGCAAAAGATGGCTAATGCAGCATAGGGGGATCCTTTTGCCACTAGAGCCTTTTTCATATTATTACACAGTATTTATATAGCGCTGACATATTACACAGCGCTTTACAAAGTCTATAGTCATCTCATTAGCTGTCCCTCTAGAGAGCTCACAATCTAATGTCCCTACAATAGTCATATGTTTTTAGCACAGTCTAAAATCAATTTTCAGGGGAAGCCAAATAAACAAACTGCATGTTTTTGGAATGTGGGAGGAAACCAGAGTACCCAAAGGAAACCCACACAAACACAGGGAGAACCTGCAAACTCCATGCAGATAGTGTCCTGGCCGATATTCGAACCTGGGATCTAGCACTGCAAAGGTCAGAGTGCTAACCAATGTGCCACCATGCTGTTTTTGTATGTACATGTTAAAATGCACACATGCCAAAACAGATGACCCTTAAAATAAATAAGTTCAAATTTTTGTTGTCACACAATATAAGCGCAACTAATCACATAAACGCATCACCTAAAATCCAGAACATAATTTTTTCCAGTTATTACACAACACACAATCAGCCTGATTGATGAAAGCTCTCCAAGGCTGGAGAAGAAGTGAAGCTGGGTATACAGCAAATCTGGAATGGATTTCTTTAGTCATTAGCTATTTAGTTAGTCGTTAGCAAATGTTTTCAATCCTGGACCAGACCCATTCCATGTTTGCTGGATCACCCAGCTTCACTGATGAAAGTGTATCCTCTCTAGCCTTATAAAGCTTTAATAAATCAGGCTGATTGTGTGTTGTGCATTTGCCTTTTACATACTCATGCGTAAGGAACATGTGCTTGGAGCGAGGGGGGGGGCTGAGCCCCAATTTTTTAAAAATTTTTATTTTAAATTTAAAATATTTATTTTCATACAATTACTATTAAAAGAGTCCCCTCTTCTCAAAGCAACTAAACCAAAACTTTGTTTGATCAGCAGATTAGCTGGATTTTTAACTGGGATTCTGACAGTTCTGAACCTGTTGGTGCTTAGAGCATGAAGAGGATCTTACTTTCATCCCTTTTACTTGTCACCTTGACATTCTGGTCCCAGGTCTTGAGGAGGAATCTGGAATGGAAACCATCGCGGACAGAGTCCCATCCCATAGATCTAAAAATTGGCTCTTTTACTTACTACAGTAGTTAAAACTGCAGTAAAATTGAGCAATGTCAGCAATGTCCTGGCAGCTGAACAGAAATCCTCTTGTTACAGTATAGGTAAACCTGATCACTATAATCTCATATAGATCCTAACACTTAATTGTATTTTTAAATGTCATTCCCATATTGTCAATGAATTGCAGCATTCAATAAATCATACCTTGTTATCACTGAAAGCAGAACTATATAGATCAGGCAAGCAGGTCTTTATTACAGAAAGGGACAGGCAATATCCTCTCTGCAATGAAATACTTACCTGCCTGTTTGCTACAAAAGATGAGGCCTGCATATGCCAGCATCCCCGGGGTTGCCAGGAATAAATTAGCTCTTGCACAAATGTCCAGGAATTACACCTTCTAGACCCAGCCAATCAAGATAGCCAAAGAGCAGGAGACCAGGAAGAGAAGATGATAATGGTGCCTATAATGTAAATGGGACAGGTCTGTCTTTTTAAAAAAATTGCAATCAAGCTGGTATGTTTATTTTATTGCAGAATTTCCCTGTCCCCATCTACAATAAAGGTTGGCTGGATACAGTTTTTTAGCTTTTACATTTAGTTCTGCATTGAATAAGATCTTGGATCAGGCACTTCCTGTTATAAGGTGACAACGCTCTGTCTCCTAGCTGCCTGGCTAAATTCTAACCACATCATACGGATATACTAACAGAGACTACAAGTAGCCTTTTCAACAGACATAACATAAGCATGGCTCTCTTTTGTCACCATCAGGAAACCCTAAGAAATGTCATGTG
The DNA here is from genome assembly GCF_032062135.1 of Pyxicephalus adspersus. Classification (NCBI taxonomy): domain Eukaryota; kingdom Metazoa; phylum Chordata; class Amphibia; order Anura; family Pyxicephalidae; genus Pyxicephalus; species Pyxicephalus adspersus. The sequence continues at coordinate 44,499,355 of NC_092862.1, read as the reverse complement.
AACATGGCTCATGTATGCATGTTGACCAGAAGTATGCGCGCCGTGGCCGCAGGAACAGAGGCGTTCGCGCCGTGGCCGCAGGAACAGAGGCGTTCGCGCCGTGGCCGCAGAAACAGAGGCGTGCGTGCAGTGGCCGCAGGAGATGAGCAGCACAGAGGGCCAAGGAAAGGTGAAATCATGATAACTGATGAGTAAAGTGCTGCACTTTGACCCTCTGCCTGTAGATTACACTTCCTCAGTCTTGCACATCTTATCCTGGCTGCCAGACTACTGATAATGAGAACAGATTTCCAGCACACCTTGCTACATATTACAGGTGATCCTTGGTGTGGACACAGGGTTACAAATCATAACAATATAACACTGACACCTTCTAACTTGTACACACAGACCACCACATGCCCTGCACAGATTTCACCTCCTTTGGCTCCCCTTAACTCACCTTGTTTGTGAAGTAAAAAGACAAATAGAAGAAGCAGAAGGTGAGACCCACGGCGGGTCCCCGAAAATACATTTGTCACCGCATGCCACAGCTCTGATCGCTCCTTATTCATCCCAATGTGCCCACTAACAGCACAGCAAAGGATCAGCTGCAGGCTGCCATGACACTTACACGTTGCTTTGCATCTCCTCCAATCAGAACATAGAATCGCCTTCTACGCCCCGCCCACACATAACTACACACGCGTCCATGTAGTGCAGGAGGATGCCTGGGTAAGATTTGCATTTCTCCGCCCACTCCGAACCCAGCACTATAAATAGGTTGTCATAGAGAAGCACCAAGAATATTTGAATGATTTCTGTTAGGAATGGGATATCGGCATACACCTGTCCTAACCAAAAAACTACCGAAGAATAATAACTGCTAGGGGGCGTATACCAATAGAGGGTATAAAGGGGGGGTACACCTGGGTGTTAGCCACATGTGTCCCCCACTTGCACCTCTAATTTTGTTTACCTGTACCCCCCAATTTTCTGAGAAATTAGGGTTCAGGCGCTAGAAGCTTCCACCAATGTGTAACGGTAGATTTTTTTGATGGGCAGAGTTCTTTATGTTCTGACAATGGCCTAACAATAAAATTTTAGTGGGTGTTGGCCACAGGTGTGTCCCACTTGCACCTACATTTTTGGTTTTGTACGTCTCCCTGTTCCAGAGAAATTGGGGTTTAAAGTAGGGAAGGGGACAGGGTAGTGTAGTATGACTTTTCTAGTTTTGTGACGGTATAAATTTGGGGTTCGCACCTCCTTGCTGTGTAAGTGGCCCTAATTTGTATTTTAATTTCGGGTTTCTAGACACACTTTTTAAACAGCAACCCTGATGTTCAATTTGCACTATTTTATATAATTATGACTCCCATATTTTGGAAGTTATTAAAGATGGGGTAAGCAATGCAAGCTATGAGGGTCTCCAGTGTACCCTGAAAATCTCAGGTCGGTATAAAAATACTGTTCAGGAGAAATGGGGGTTTGTATTGGCTGCAATAGATGACATGCTGCATTCATACACGACACATAGCTGTGAAACTTTCCTGCCGATGATGTCATAGTACACGCTCATTTGTACACGCCTGGTGTATTGATTATACCAATGGTTTATAGGATGTATAAAAGAGAAACAAACCGTGCTTAGCTCTTCCTCCACATTACTAGAGCATCCTATGGTGATATGGGGGCAAATAGAGTTTAGGAAAAATCTGAAATGGACTTCAAGCAACAAATGTCATATCATAAACAAATACATAACACCTGTGCAAGTATATCTATAAACCACGGGACACATAATTATTTTGCCCTATGTGCTTTTATAAATATTATTATTATTAATAATAAAAAGGATTTATATAGCACCAACATATTACACAGCGCTATGGATCCTTAAATGACATAATCCCCCGTGTGTTATAGACATTTATATATCATACTGCCCCACGTGTTATACATCCTTATATATCATACTTCTCCATATTTTACAGATCCTTATATGTCATACTGCCCCATGTGTTATAGATCCTTTATGACATATTGCCTCATAGGATATAGATCTTTTATGATATAATGGCCCGTGTGTTATAGATCTTATATGACATAGTGCCCCATATGATATAGATCTTATATGATATAATGCCCCGTGTGTTACTGACTCTTATATGTCATACTGCCCCATGTGATATGGATCCTTATATGATATACCGCCCCATGCGTAATAGATCCTTACATGACATACTGCCCCATGTGTTATTGGTCCTTATATTACATACTGCCTCATGTTTTATAAATCTTTTATGACATACTGCCTCATGTGTTAAAGATCCTTGTATGTCATATTGCCCCAACTGTTATAAATCTTATGTGACATACTGCCCCATATGATATAGATCTTATATGATATAATGCCCCATGTGTTATAGATCCTTATTTATCATACTGCCCCATGTGTAATAGATCCTTATATGACATACTGCCCCATGTTTTATAGATCTTATATGTCATACTGCCCCATATGTTATAAATCTTATATGACATATTTGCCCATATGATATTGATCTTTTATGATATAATGCCCCGTTTGTTACTGATCCCTATAAGGCATACTGCTCCACGTGTTATTGATCCTTATATGATATACTGCCCCATGTGGTAAAGATCCTATATGACATACTGCTCCATATGATATTGATCTTATATGATATAATGCCCCGTTTGTTACTGATCCCTATAAGTCATACTGCTCCACGTGTTATTGATCCTTATATGACATACTGCCCCATATGTTTTAAACTTATTATGACATACTGCCCCATATGATATACATCTTATATGATATAGTGTCCCATGTGCTATAGATCCTTATATGTCATACTGCTCCATTTGTTATGGATCCTTATATGACACACTGCCCCATATGATATAGATCTTATATGATATAATGCCCCATGTGCTATAGATCCTTATATATTATACTGGCCCATGTGTCATAGATCTTATATGACATACTGCCCCACGTGTTATAGATCTTTTATGACATACTGCCCCATGTGTTATAGATCCTTAAATGGCATACTGCCCCATGTGTTTTAGATCTTTTATTACATACTGCCCCATGTGTTATGGATCCCTATATGACATACTCCCCCATGTATTATAGATCCTCATATATCATACTGCCCCATGTGCTATGAATCTGTATTTATCATACTGCCCCATGTGTTATAGATCCTTATATGTCATACTGCCATACACTGGGGCAGTATGACATACAAGGATTTATAACACATGGGGTAATATGGTATATAAGATCTATAACACATCGGGCAGTATGTTATATAAGGATTTATAACACATGGGGCAGTATGATATATAAGGATTTATAACACATGGGGCTATAACACATGGGGCGGTATGATTTATAGAATCTATAACACATGGGGCAGTATGATATATAAGGATTAATAACACATGGGGCAGTATGACAAATAATGATCTATAACATGTGGGGCAGTTTGATATATAAGGGTTTAGAACACATGGGGCAGTATGATATATAAGGATATAACACATGGGGCAGTATGACAAATAATGATCTATAACACGTGGGGCAGTATGATATAATAGGATATAACAAATGGGGCAGTATGATATATACGGATATAACAAATGGGGCAGTATGATATAATAGGATATAACAAATGGGGCAGTATGATATATACGGATATAACAAATGGGGCAGTATGATATAATAGGATATAACCAATGGGGCAGTATGATATATAAGGATATAACAAATGGGGCAGTATGATATATAAGGATATAACAGTATGATATATAAGGATATAACACATGAAGCGGTATGATATATAAGGATATAACACATAGAGCAGTATGACATATAGGTATTTATAACCCATAGGGTAGTGTGTCCTAAGTTTTTATACACTTGACAACAACATTTGATAATAGGATCCACAACAAACACGTCAGCTCGGTGAATAATGAGCGCCGTCCCCATGGTGATTCATGTTTTGTAATGATATAACAATGTATGCACTCTACACTCCCTTCCCCCTTTTCAAAAGTATTATTTTCTCTATGATTGCTTAATGTCACGCACAACTGCCACGTCCAATCAGAGTCCTCGCTTTGTGTTTCTGACAGACAACAGGTGACGTCACTCTATAGCTCGGACACTAGAGGACGCGTCTACTGTCTGTATTAGAAGACATTTTACCGAAGTCAATTTCTAAATAGCTGTAAGCAAAACCACAAATAAACTATAACACAATGTAATACTGTATAACATCAACTTAAAAATGTAATATTTGATATAGAAAACATTTACTGTAGAAATGTCATTAACTGTTTTATGTGACAGGAAACACACGACGTTTGAGACATGTAAGAGCCATGTGCTATATCTAGAAATGACGTTCATTAGGGTGAGGTAATGGAAACGTCATAGGGGCGGTCATCCTGAAGGGGGCGGTAGTTCAACCTATTCCCAGAGTGCATTACTTGAGTGTGTCATACACCGGTATTGGGGGCAGCGTCCTGATTCTGAGGCCACACACCGACCTGAGTTGCTGTCTGTGAGTATTATCTATCTGTACCTGCTCTACAAGTATCCTCAGATAACCTATCAGCTGTAATACACTTACAGGGCGAAGGAGTGAGACTCTGACAAGTCCGGGCATATCCCAGAGACACATTCCCTGTACTCAGCTATACATTGTATTCCTCCGTCTACTCTGCACCCTGCCTATTTCTGCTATACCCAGCACCCACTGTAGTCTGAATGAGAAGATGGAGCAAGGGGGAATCATCGCACCTGAAGCCCGGCCGGTGAGACACCCTTACATTACCCAGCCTTAGTATACACATCTTGGCTGTTTTTATTTTTATGTGTGTATCAGTGAGTATAAATATATATATTTATATTTATATATAAATTCATATATAATGTGGTGCCACAGGTTGTGTTGGAGGGAGGCCATGACCATATAAGGGCACAGCTGCCATATTGGGCTCTCTGCCTGACTTGTGGCCCCTGATCTGCTGGTCACCTGATTTCAGCTGTCTTTAGTTGGTAACTGCCTAAATCAGTGTTTCCTGGCTTTTTTCAACCTAGAAGAACCGTAAACGTGGAAGTAAACGCAAAGCTGCCCAAAACAAAATACCCTTGCCTTCAATTCCGCAGATCAGTTGATATGTCCCGAGATTTCTTCCATCAGGTCCGCGTTGTCCTGGTATTCCTCTGCTAGGCACCGCCATCTTCTCTTCTTTTTCATACATCACCTGAAGCAGGCACAAAATCGTAGTTTCGTAGTTTCACTCCTCCTCCCACTTTTATTCCTATAGAACTAAGCTGTGTGTTTGTTTATTCACCCGGAAACTATCATGAAAGATCAGAGCTGTAATCTGACATCTGTATGGGGTAAAAGTGATCCTGTTGCTGACTTCTAACATTAGCCTAAGGCTGCTGATCAAAGCCAAAAAAAGCTAAAAATAGGAAGTTCTGGTTTTGTATCAGATGTGTTATTAGCAGGACAGGAAAAGAAGGTAAATCTCCATAACCGGGTCTTTAATAGCAGATGTAAATCTTTCTCACTTTTTACAAAACTTGACACTTCAATAATGACGGGTTGTTTTATGAACTTTTATCAGTGCTGTGTCAATGTTCATGACTCCGGGCACCTCCCATGCTGGTGACTCCGCACACTTTATCAGCAGGTTCTTTGTCCCCATTTACTACCTTACCGTCTTCTTGGAGTTACTGCTGTACTTTGTTCATCATTACACAATATGTGATGTCACCTCAGTCCCTGGGATTTCCATCTGACTCACCCATGAGATCTTTTGTTATTTACAGAGTACAGTCTATCTCAATCTATAAAGGGATCCCAGCCTTGTGGCTTTCTTAAATACATGTTCATACCAATTGTCAGTGACTAATGTGTTCATCTGTCTGGCGGAAGACTTTTATTTTTTTCAGAGAAGTCTCCAGCCAGCATGTGGAACTTGGTTTAGAGGAACAAAAAACAAATCGGATGAGTTACATAGATTGTATTTTCTCCATAAAGAATACCTGTTTTCCACTATACGAAGATTACATGTTTTTTCCTATACACCATCACACGAAATATATTAAAAAACAAAAAAAAATAAAAACATAGTGTGCAGAACATATGTAAATATTGTTTAAATGCTAAACTTACCCATCATGCAGGTATAAAAAGGCACAAATAAATGGAGCCTTTTATATATTTTTATTTTTATTTTTAGCAAGCAGTTAAAGAACATGAATTTAAGCTATAGAGTAGAGCTCAGAAAGGTGAAGATAGAAGCATCACAAGGAGCCAGAAACTTTTTGTGCAGTATAAAAGGAGAGAGATTGCGCGAAGGGACACGTTTATCAATGTGCTGTTTGTCACTTTTTCAGTAACAGAATAAGGGCAGGGGCTATAGATGGAAGTGAAGTAGAGAAAACTAAAATTCCCTTAATTACTATGTAGACAGAAATGCAAATCCTTTGGTCGGTAAAACCAGTTCATGTGTGTATTTCATCTGTATAATTGTTTGCCTGGAGATGAGTGATACTATTTTGAAAATAGGGGCAAGTACTTGCCTGCAGAAAGTTGGATTGATATAAATGTTTTAATTTAACTTATTTTTTGTATAACAAATTGTTGAGTAGTTGCTTCTGAAATTGCGTGTAAAGCTTTTCTATTTCATTTTAGAGCCCTTGGGGTTTACCAGCAAAGCCTGTGAATCAGTGCTCATTGGCAGAAGTCATGAGCGAAGAGCTGGCCAAGGAGCTGCAGCTAGAGGAAGAGAGAAATGTGTTACCAGAGGAAGTGCTGTAAGTTACATATCAGCCAATGTCTGCTCATAACATCAATAATTCCAAGTTTCAAACTCCACTTCCCCATTTTCAACTTCCCTGTCTCACATTGCCCCAACATATGACCATAAATAAGATAACGTATTTAAAAAAGAAGAACAAAACGCCAATAAAACCCTATTGTGTCAGGTGTGACAGATTGTCCAGGACAAAAAGCTAGGGAACATTTTCCTAATTGAGATATAGACTAAATTAAAAACCTGACTTAGATTCTAACATTATTCCTGTTTGACAACATAACACCTATAAATGGATAACCTTGTAAATTGTACATAGATGGGGAAGAAGATGAATGAACACAAAATAAGAGAGACACCACTAAGCAACGTGTCTAGTATACGATACACAGAGGAGAGGAAGAGAACTATGGAAATAGAAAAAGTGAGGGAGATTCCTGAACTTTCAAGCTTATTTAGTACAAATTTAAAACAAATTCTCAAGCATGAAAGCATATAGGAATATTCAAAGCTAATAAACAAATTGCCTCTGATGTTAAATTTAAAGTGGAACTATGCATAACTTAGAAAAAAGTGAAAGCAGGCAGGTTTGTTATTGCAGAAGGGACAGGTGATGCCTCTGGCTGCTGGAGATAACTCACGCGCAGGAGTTGCAGAAGTTCGACCTGGTAAGAAAGCTGAAGGTTCAGAGTTTTAGAGAAGACCGGGTATACACAGCAACACATGGAATAAAACAAGGTCAGGCAAATGTATTAAATAAAAAAAAATTGATCAGGCAGCTAAAATATTTTATTCAGGAACATTGCCTATCCTTTTTGCAATACAGGACCTGCATGTGATTTTTTTTTTTCTAATTTACATTGTGTAAGGGACTCTGCCTGTCCTTTTCTTTAATAACGACCTGCCTGATCCAACATGTGGAACTTTGCCTCCACTGTAATAGTGAAGTTACACTTTGAAAAATTATATCAAGCAGGTATTCTTAAGTTATTTTTCCCCTAAAAATGTTTTTTTGTTGTCAAAAAGATTAACTTTTATTTTGTAATCTTCTTTTAGTGCCGATGAAGGTGCTTTCCTAACCAGTGAGAACATTGATACATCAAGTGATGCTGTGTTGGCGCAGATGTTGCAGATGCAGTTTGATAAAGAGTTTGATGCCCAACTTCGAAGAGAGGAGAAGAAATTTAATGGGGACAGTAAAGGTATAGTTGCTATTGATGAACATAGTAATGTAGATAAAATTAACAAATGGAACCAAAGCTAGTTAAACATGGTACTCTCATTTGCAGTCTCCATTTCATTTGAAAACTATCGCAAGGTGCATCCAAGTGAAGATAGTGACAGCTCCGAGGATGATGAAGTTGATTGGCAGGATACACGCCATGATCCATATAAAGCTGGTGAGGAAACAGATAATCCCCCCTTTTTTTTTCTTTCTTGAAAAACAGTGCAAACTCATGAAATTGTTTTTCTGGTAATAGGATATGTATGCTGAAAATGCATAGGAGGCATACATCTTATTTTAGTGGTTCAGGTTTTCATGAAGGCATTGCTGCAGTTTAGAAGTTTCATTTTGCTTCTTTTTCTGGAGGTCTGGGAACTATTTTGTCACTTTGTAATCATGCTATTCCATACCATGGACACTGCAGTCTCTCTGTTGTCATGAACAAAAAGCTTAGAATATGAACGTGTTAGTATTAAGTTTCTGCCATCTCCCAATCAAATTTAATTGTGCCTTTGCAATTAGTTATGGAAAGGAAATTTTAGGTAATGTACACACGACAGGTGATTCTCGTCTAATAATCGCTCATATCGGGTGAGAATCTGGAGTGTGTTACAGCGTTCGTCGTCCGTTGTTCTGATGACCGCCCTGGTGTATCCATGAACGAGAAACGAATGATGAAAGTGAAAGGGAGGGAGTGCAAAGTTGGTGTGGTCTGTTGTTCTCCCCCTCCCCTCTCCATAGAATAGAACAGTGTTGTATGTACAGCACTCGATCATGTGTCATGCAGTCTTTTGTCGTTTGACAAATATGGCACGTGTGTACCCAGCCTTAACATTATTAAGGCTTCAGGAAGCAGACCCACTCACTTCACATGGAGTGATCTCTTGTTGCAGCAAATCATATTTGCAGGTTTAATATATTTTTTAAGCTAGAAGAGAGAAAATTACTCATATCTGTTTTAGCTTTAACTTGGCAAAAACTGCTAGTGTCTCTCTTCAAGTGTGGCTTTCCATGTTAAGACAGCATACTGTATTCCTGGCAGCATGCCACTTTACTCTTTGGTATAAAATTAATATAATCCTATTGATTAATGCCATTAGTAAATTTATATGGAGTGGGTGTGTTTGTGCAGAACCAGTTTCAGGCCCTAAACACAAAGTTATGGCATTTACTATAAAAAGTTAACCGATATCTAAAAAGATTCAGCAAGCGATAAACAATGTTCAAGTTTCACAGCTTTCTTGGCGAACCTACTAAAGTAAGTATAATTCATAGTATTTAGATCACAGCCCTCACTCTTGACAATTCCTTTATTTGCTTTGTATTTGATGGTGCATATCTCAGTGCTATCATCTTTACCAGGTTAGTCACCAACCTGGTACAGGCAGATGTCTATTGGGTATTACTTCAGCTAATATGCACATTTGTGTTGTGTCAGTGACTCACTAAATCATGCAGTACAGGTTACAATTGACAGTTGCAGAACAAGTATCTTCAAAAATCACAGCCTCAATGCCAATAGATTGCCTGTGGACTATACTTGGTGAGACTATCCTGTGGAAATTCATCAGAAATTGTGCCTTTTGCTAATAAAATTAAACCTTTTTTAAAATATTATAGCTGAGTATTACAAAACAGTGTTGTAGTAAAGTTATCATATGTTTATATGCAGATAAGCCAACCACCACCCCTAAAAAAGGATTTATTGGTAAAGGTAAAGACATTACAACCAAACATGATGAAGTAGTCTGCGGCAGAAAGAATACAGCTCGGATGGAGAATGTAAGCAAAGAATAATGCTTTCATTATATACTGTTTTTTTACATATGCATATTAAATCATTCATATTGGCTCTAGCGTTAATGTCCTTGCCACAGTAATTTATACACCAATGTGTGGGTTGGGGAAGGAAATAAGTGAATATTTTTAAAGGATACTGCAAGGTAGTGAAGCAGAAAACCTATGATTGAACCTCATTCTCTTATCATGCTGAACTTCTTCCCATATTACGTTGTCATTAACCCAGAACAAGTATGCTGATAAGGACAACTGTGCTTATAAGGACAGATTTACTCTTTAATTTCAAAACAAATTTGGTATAAAGCATTGATCACCTTTATCTATGTGCCTTTATTTCTGATACTTAATAGTTCTTAAACACAAATGTGTTTTTTAGGAATAACAGAGGATAAATAAAAAAGCTTAGGATTCTGATAAGATTGATTTTAGTTACAGTAAATTGTTAAATAGAATCAGTTGTGTATACTTTTTTTGCTGTAATGCTAGTTACAGTTGGATCTCCAGAACACAGGGAACCTAACCTTTATTTAAACCTTTCAGTTTGTCCCAGAGTTTCAAGTTGGTGATGGAATTGGAATGGATTTGAAGTTGTCCAATCAAGTTTTTAATGTGTTAAAGCAACACTCAATCTCTGAACAGCGCAAGAGTGCCAGAGTGCATGACAAAAAAGAAGTTTCAACAGCTGTAAGTCTTGCTTATTCCTCCATTATTAAGTTTTTTTAAACATTTTTTGCATGCTGTTTGATATGTATACAACTACGTTTTGTATTATTGTGTTCCAGGAAAAAGTGGTGGACCCAAAGACTAGACTGCTTTTGTATAAAATGGTGAATGCTGGAGTTCTGGAAACTATTAATGGATGTGTGAGCACTGGAAAAGAATCTGTTGTGTTTCATGCAAGTGGAGGAAGGTACTGAAATAAAATCTTAACCCCTCCCTGATTTATCCACCTAAAGGTGATATATCACTTGTTTTGTAACCAGATTGTTGTTGGCTATCTACAAATTAAGAGACACTAGGGCCAGACATGGCATATTGGGGTCAAATAATACTTTTAGGTGGGCTTTCAGTGTTCTTAACTTTTGATTGTTAATTTTTGTTTTTTGTTTTTTAAAAGCGTGGAAGAACAAGAAGTACCTGCTGAATGCGCCATCAAGGTATTCAAGACAACTCTAAATGAATTTAAGAACAGAGACAAATATATCAAGGATGATTACAGGTTCAAGGATCGCTTCAGCAAATTAAATCCACGCAAGATCATCAGAATGTGGGCAGAAAAAGAAAAGCATAACCTGAAAAGGTATGGGGAGCTTGCTGTGTTTAATTATACTAAAACCAATAGCTGGTGCAGAGAAACACTGGAGGTGAAGGTTGATTTAAAAATAACAACATTTAAAGTGGAACCAAATCCCTCCCTGTATATACTCACCTGACCTGAGGTTATGGTGCGGGCACCACCATCTATATCCTTCTCTGCCTTGTTTAGATCTTCAGCCGTCTTGATTGGCTGGGCCTGGATGATGTAACTACCATGCAGAGAGGATATCACCTGGCCTGACCATAGATTTTTAAGGTGGTACCTTAGTTCATTTTTTTTAAATTCTGTTTTTACTGTTGTAAACCATGTTTCCACTTTTAGTTCACCACAATATAGAGCCACAGATAAAAATATATCTGGATTGTGAGCAGAACATACAGCCAGCTAAATGACTTAATAGGACTGGCTGGTATTACAGGTTTACTTTTTGGTTTGCTTTTTCTTGGTAACTGTGTAGAAAAAAAATTGACAATACATAATACCTTCTACACATATTCTTGGGGAAGGTTGCTGGCTTGAAGCATGTCCTGTCTTTAAGATGTCTAAGTTACATCAGTATTGCATTTTAGTTAGTTCAGCTGACTGCAAATTTGACCTAGAAATTAAAGAAATTCTTTGTAATGCACTGTTTATTTTTTTTTCTAAATTTTGTTTTTTTTCTTTTTCTTTTTACAGAATGGAGAAAGCTGGCATTCCTTGTCCAGAGGTTGTTATGTTAAAGAAGCATGTTTTGGTCATGTCTTTTATTGGGAAGGATCAAATGCCTGCTCCCACCCTTAAAGAAGCTAAGCTTGGTATTGAAGATTCCAAAGCTGCTTATTACCAAGTTCTTGCTGTAAGTTTCCAGTTGTAACAATCGTACTACAGTGATACCTTGTTCCGTAATCACAATTGTTAGCTAAAATCTTTGTTAGCTGAAACGTGATTTTCTGTGGAAAATTATTTCATTCATTCTGAATACTGCTAACAATTTAAAGATAAGTTTAAAAAAAAAAAAAAAAATAGTAAAAAGAACAATATAAAAAGTCATAAACTCACCAAAGGCTGAGATGAACAGCTTCCAAATTGGAACAGTGTTAGCATAATATTAGTCGGTGAAGTGTCAGTCACTGTATAAAATCCTCACTGGATTATTCACAAAGCAAAGAAAACAAAATGCATGGAGCTTAGACATTCAATTAACTTCTGGTGCAAGCTTTTCTTTGATATTTAAAAAAAAAACAACTGCAGAATTTGTCTTGGTCATTTAAGAGTTACAAGAGAATGCAGAAGAGCCCAGTCCTGAAAATCACCCACAGCCTAAGCTGTGATTAGCTGAGGAAGCTAGGGAAGCCCCGTTTGTTCATATGTAAAGCTATGTCTCACTTTCTGATACAGTATACAGGAAGTACTGTACATTCATCATACTGTATGCTATTAGACATTTTACTTCCTGTCTTTGGGTTTTTTTTAAATATTCGTTAGCCGAGGCAATATTCTTTAGCCGAGTCTCTTAAACAGTGAAAAAAAAATATTGTGTTAAATTACTGACTTTTTGGATGTATTTATTTGTCATTTCACGTTTCATTTCTTAATTCGCCTTTTTGTTTTTAGGTAATGAAGCAGCTCTATGACCAGTGTAATCTAGTTCATGCTGATCTGAGTGAATATAACATGCTTTGGCATGATGGGAAGGTAAGTATATTTGCTTAGTCTGTAGTAGTCAGGATGTATTTAACTTTATAAATAAACATCTGCATATATCTGATCACAGAATTCATATTTATGTAATGAAAATTTAGTTTAGGAAAAGGTTTTGTTTACATTGTACACACTGATTACAGACTTCTGTATTGTCCTAAAATCATCTGTCCTTATTGAAACACCGCAGTACTGCTAAAATGATAAATTAAAACTCAATAGGCATATACAATTTTAGGAAACATTGGCTTCTTAAATGTTAGAGTTAACATCTATAACTTTTTTTCTTTCTGCAGGTGTGGCTGATTGATGTAAGTCAGTCAGTTGAGCCTACACATCCACATGGACTGGAATTTCTGTACAGGGACTGCAGGAATGTGTCACAGGTACATAAGAATGGATCCTTTTAGCCAGGAGTGTGACACTTCTTTGTGAAAGTTAAGGAATGATTTTGATGTCTGCACCACCATGCAGCCAGCTGTTTGGAAATTATAGTTGCAGCAACACACTAATAAATCATCAGATCTACTTTACTACTTCCCTCTTCCTGAGAGCATGTTCCTTGTCACGACGTGTATTCAGCAGAGTACTATTTTTAGTGATGTCCCTCTTTCCCAGTTTGGGTGCTGCTATAATGGGCAGCCCAGTATTTGAAAAATTTTAGGCACCTATGCTAATGAAATGTAAAAATGCATTTATTAATTTTATTAATATTGACATTTGCCTGGCATAAGGTCGCCAGAATATATTCTTGGTTTAACTTAATGATTTACTAAAATACCTATATAAAATGCTGATTGTACTGAGTTCTGTTTGTGAGAGCTGTAAATCATATTTATGCTCATGCATCCATTATTTTGGGTTTGTTGCTTTGCCTCTCATCCACAACCACAGTACCTGCATTTGAATTTTTGTTGCATTGCTTGTTAACAAACCACATCTGTAAAAAGATCTGTGTTAAAAACAGAGTACATGCTTAGTATCGATAACCTTGTCCATGCTTTATACATAAAAATGTGTTTGTGCCCCAGACTTTTTATAATTTTGCACTGCTCATTAAAAGTTGTTCTCATATTTTAATGCGAAATCTCCAACAAAAACATGGATTTTTTTTTTTATTCTATATTAAAGAGTAAAAGTAAAATGTTTTCACTGGACATATATCTTACATTGTTGAAGTAATTTTTCACATATAGTTATTTTAAATTCACAAAGATGTTTTTTTGTGTTCATCAGTTTTTCCAGAAGTGTGGTGTTGCTGAGACTCCTAATGAACGTGAACTCTTTAATTTGGTCTCTGGGCTGAATATTGCCTCTGATAATCAAGTGGATTTCCTGGCAGAGGTAAATACCATTATGATCTATTGGAGTTCATGTAATGAATATTATTATTTATAGTGACCTTTATAATGTAATGCAGAATGGCCTTGTAGAATAGGACATGTAACTTCTGCAGACCTAATTTGACCATGGTAATAAAGGCTCATCCAGGATAATATCATTTGCAATCACATCAAATGTAAAGATATATTCACTCTGCAAGTAGGGCAATTTAGTTAATGCTGCAGATTGAATTAAGGGTAGCCTTACAGTGGTTTGATATGATTGTGGAAATTCGTCCTTTTTTTCTTAGGAGTATAGATAATATGTGCCAACAAACCAGCAAATAATACAATATTCCAAAGCCATATGAAAACAAAAGCATATTGGGAATTTTCACTGGCATCAATTACTTGGCAACTGTATGGGAGCTTCTGTTTGAAATATTCTCTAAACAGTGGACGCACAATTTATTGCAAACCTCTGTTTTTGCTATTCTAGGTCAAAGGAATAGGCTCAGTTAAAGCTGACCTTTCACATTACGTTTTATATTAGAAATACCTCTTACCTGGTTGATCTTCTAATCTTCTGTCTCTGAATCACTAACCCATAATGGGTATACAGCCCAGGTATATGGCTTGCCACCACAGGACTTTTTGCATAGGTATTTGCAGGTTTCTGGTATGTGACTAGGAATAAAAGCAGATTATCAGTTTTACATCCAAGCAAATGGCATTCTAAACAATAAGTTCAGTAATATATCACTGGTAGGTCCACTTTAAATGCCCCCCCTTCCTAGCAGCATATGATTTACGCCTACACTTGCCCAGGGCATGCAGAGAGCATTCCCAGCCCTGTGTAAGCTGCAGATCACTTCTTTAGCATGAGGGGAGTGAAGAGAAGATGATTATGTGATGCTGGGGATAGGGTCAGCCACTTTATTTGCTCTGTACAGGAACAGATTCATTTTAATGACTATATTAAAAATAAGGTAAATGTAATATTTACTATAGGTACAACAATTTAAAACATTGTAACCAGACAGATACATAAAACTTTAACTCTATACTACATTATTAAAGTACTGAAGTTCCATCTTTAAGTAAGTATGATCAGGGAGGACTCTATTGCAGAAAGGGTCTGGTGAAGAGGTCCTCTTTTATAAAAGTGTTTGAAATTAGAACTCTCTGAATTACCCTGAAGCAGCTGGCTGGGTGAAAACACTTTTTTGCTTCAATCTTCCAGTTTACCCTTGAATGTATTTGCTGCTGGACAGTACAGATAGTTGTGGTAATTGTGCCATCATCTTTATTCGGATATGTGGTAATGTACCTAATTCTTTCCTCTAGATTGAAGCCTTGGAAAAAATGAATGAGGATCACGTCCAGAATCATGCAAAGAAGGTTGCTACCTTCCAAAAAGATGACGACGGACCCCCTAGAATATATGATGAATAACCCTGATGTGAAACTTATGTAGAGTTACTGAACAAAAAAAAAGGCAAACATGGTTGCTGTCTGCTGACAGCATTGATGCAGCGCTTCATTTTCCTGCTTAATGCAGTTTGGAAGTGCTGATACAGAGTACCACTCACCCTAGAGAACACAGTTCCTGATCCAGAGTATGGTGTCTGCTGACATCCCACCTATATGGGTTGGAATGGCACCAGAAGTGCAGACTTCGCTCTAAGTTTTTAAAGTTTTTTATGAAAAAAAAATGGTTCAATTGTTTGCTTCTCATTGAGTATTGTGAAAGCAGGTTGAATTCAGAAAAGTGTTTTTAGGGTGACTGGGTTAAATATAGTGAACATAATGAGTTGAGAGTGAAGATGAAACCTACTTAGCTCAGAATTAAGAAGCAATATATATATATGTTGGTAACTTCTGACATTACATGGATCTGTCCAAGGGGTTCTGACCACATAAATATGTATCCCTCCAAACAGCAACATGAGATAATATCTACAAACTTATCTGAGGGAATAAGCTTTTTTTTTTTTTCCTTTGTTTTAAATGAATAACCTACTAATCAATCTATAGTGTAGATGTTCTAGAATATGATTGTACAATAATACAATGATGTGCTTTTAACTAACGTGTGTCTTTACTGCTTGCATTTATAAATTACTACATAACATTGACATGATTCTAATGTATGCATCATCAGGAAGGGTTGCTACTCTTACATCATGCATATGATTCTAATGTATCAGTGACTGCTTGGAGGAAATTATTAATGTAATCTCCAGTGCTTCAACTAAAATAGAAATAAAGAGTCATGTATTCATTTCCTTCTGGTTATACTTTTTTATACTAATGTTTAGAATGAATATTGCAGCTTACAGTAAAAACAAATAAAATACACCAACCTTGTTAATATGCTATTATTACTACTTGTCCTGCAATTTTTAAGAGGATTTCCTTCCTTTAGATTCCTTATCCCCTATTCACATAGCAAAATGTGCATACATGAAAGTTTTTGTCTGATTCATCCCATCGTTTCCAGAAGCACAAAACAGGTTTGAAAGTAATAAGGATAAGGTTTACTTTGCAGTGGTAATATTCTTAAACTATATATCAAGTAATGTACCTGTGCCTAACTATTTCCTGCACCTGCCAAAAAAGCACTCAAAATAAAAAAAATAGGTAAATATTGGATAATGAGCAGCTTTTCTGACATACTGGCAATGGCCAGGGAAAGTTCCTCAGCCATAGAAGAAAGTCCATGCGAATGAATATTTTGTATTGTTTTTGGACTGTCCAGTTTCATTCAATGCTTGCAGATGATGGGTGGTTGTCACTAAACTGTTGCTATGCAAATCCTTCTGGTAGCTCCTTATTGTACTGTACTCCTCTGGGTCTACTTTGGGCATATACTAGACCTGAAAATGGCAGCAGAGGAACATGGGAATATTTGGGAGAGTAGAGAATGGAACCAACAAAAAGGTTAAAAACAGAATGTAAGTTTGCAGATTTTCTATCCTAACAGGGAGAAACACTGTATTAACAGTTGCTGAATTTGCAGTTATCTTACTTCTATATATAACTTCTCTCAGGCTTTTATTTGTGTGACCACTTTAGGGAGATTTTGCCGCACTTCCTCTCCCTGTGATGCTCTTAAGAGAAGGCACAGCCAGCAATAACAACCTAAAATCTTAGGTGAAGCTGCAGCATAATATTGAGTGTAGCTGTAAAAATGTAATCAGAAACTGTAAGCAGCACCCACCTTGGACACCCTGCTGCAGCTGAGTGGGAAGCCTCCCATACCCCTGCATCACCTGACTCCACTCCTTCAGATTACACTGGGAGATTGCAGCTCTCCCTGTCTAACCAACCATTAGGGTGCTGTGCTTTCTGCCCTGTTATCAGCGTGACAACCATAAGATGAGCACACAAGTAAAAAAAAAAAAAACACCCCTTTAGTGTCTGTGCTTAGGCAAAGCTCCTGATCGCTTTTGCTGAGACAAAACCGGTTTCTGGGAGCTTTCACAGAGAAATATGTAAAGGTCTGAAAAGCAGAGAAAAGTTTTACTGGGTTTCACTTGTGTTATTCCGAGGGCTGCCACTAGGTGGAGCCAATAGTTCAGAGTGCAATGCAGAGCTCAGTACTCCTCACTTCTTCATTCAGCTTGTGTATGGGAGACCACAGGGGGCCATCCATCCATCCATCCATCCGTTGGTGCACACATACACATTGCTGGAGCCTGAAAAGGTAAATATTAGTTAAAAATAGAATAAATATTTTTTTTAATACGTTGTGTTTAAAAGTCTCAGAAGATACTTCCCCCAATGTATAGATTGTAAGCTCTTCGGTGGAGGATCCTCTCCTCCTCCCTGTGTACAGCGCTGCATAATATGTTGGTGCTGTAATATATAAATAATAATAATAGAGGGGCTTTTTTTTTTTTTTTGAGGGGGGGACCTTTAATGGATAGGGGTGTGCAGGGTCACTGCCCCATTTCCTATTCAGGAAAGTCCCCAATCTATTGAAGGGTCTGGTTTCAATATCAAGGGAACCCATGCAATTTTTTTTCCTGGTTAAAAAATTTTTTTTTTCACATTTTTTTGCCTGAAAAATTTGTGACAAAGTATTAGATGTGTGTAAATATAGGGGTTGTGTGCAATGTTACATTTTTTGGATCTGTGCAATAAAGGTAAAGAAAAATATTAAATTAGTCTATTTTAGCAAAGTTTTCTTTAGGAACCTATTCTTAAAAAGGGAAGTATGTTGGGTAATATTGAGTTGTGACATACAATTATCAGATGTCCCTTGTCTGTCCAATATATTATAATAGAACATCTAAAGAACAGAAGATGATTGACGGGTTACCTTAAAGATGCATTGGTTATATATTTAGTGTTACTGGATGGGTTTCACATTACTCCATTGCATCCCAGGCTTTGGCCACACCCTTCCCATGCCCCGCCCACTGTTTAATTTCCCTTTTTTGGCATGTTCAAACCTTGGGACGTATACTTAGGCAAGATGTTTACTTTTATAGGTAGAAAAGTAAATATACCTCAAAGAAGGTAAATATTTTTATAATACTAATAATATTTTAAGAAGGATGTTTTGAATACTTAATCTACATATATACAGTAGTAAGCTATTACTATAGAGATTTATTATAACCAACAAAATGGCCGACTTCCTGGGGGCACAGATTGTATGGAAAGACTGTATAAGGCGTGGTCTTCAGTCACATGACTCGCTGTCTACAGGATAAAATATTTTTCGATCTAAGACAGCCATGTTATGTGAGTCCAGGGTTAAGCTAATGGTTCACTAGCGCCCGGCTACAATACAATGGCAGCGCGTTCCAGCACTTCACTTCTGTACTGTGCACGTGACATGACAACCTGCGCTCACTCCCGAGCCCATCATATATCCACGCCCACCTCATCACCCTAACCCCGCCCACCTCATCCCCCACCAGCTTGGTTTAAAGTTTAACTCTTTGTGGTCAGCGATAGAAATGTTTTTTGTGACTTGTACCTATCACCCCTCCTGTCTGGAAGAGGAACGCAATTTGTTTCGCCTCTCTTTAACCCTTATATCGCCTTTGTGCGAACTGTATAAAAATGTCATTATTAACACCAAATCTCTAGTGCACAGGAGAAGGAGGTGGAGGGTCAGATGAAGATGAGGGCGGGGGTCAGACATGGGAATGGGCGGAGCTAGATGGATATGTGGGCGGGGTCATGTGTTTGTTCTGTGCTCGTGAGCGCGCGCGGATCTTCCTGTTACATGCGCCGTACAGGAGAACAGTGCAGGAACGCGCTCATGCTCGTGCACACTGATGGTGTTGGGGTTTGTGAGCTGCTGGGTTGGATTGTAGTGACAGCAATGGACGGAGATGTTGTATTATACTGATATCCTCAGCTGTAAATACTATATAGGCAGTCCTGGGGACACTGGACCGATACACCTCCCCTACCACAACTGACTGTACGTAAACAAGCATGGAGAAGGAAGAGTACTACCTGGAGCTAAATGACAGGCCAGTCCTGTTCGAGAAAGCTACAAATGTCAACAGTGTGTTCTTTGATGAGGCCAATAAACAGGTAACATTCTGTACTTATTTATATTGTGCTCTGTTTATATTAATGTTGTGCTGTATTTATAATAATGTTGTGCTGTATTTATATTGTGCTCTGTTTATATTAATGTTGTGCTGTATTTATAATAATGTTGTGCTGTATTTATATTGTGCTCTGTTTATATTAATGTTGTGCTGTATTTATAATAATGTTGTGCTGTATTTATATTGTGCTCTGTTTATAAATAATGTTGTGCTTTATTTATATTGTTGTGCTCTATATATATTGTGCTCTGTTTATATTAATATTGTGCTGTATTTATATGAATATTGTGCTCTGTTTATATTAATGTTGTGCTGTATTTATATTGTGCTCTGTTTATCTTAATGTTATTTTGTATTTATATAGTGCTGTACCTGTCTGCAGGTAAGTGTTCATTACCCCACATATACACCTGTGATCAGAGCGTTACACACCGTGGCAGAATCTGTGAAATATTGGCCTTTGCTTGGCTGATCATGCAGAAAACTTTCCTTCTATTTAGGAGGCAATTTATCATTCTATAATTGTGTGATCATGACATGATACCAGATTCACCCAGATGGGGCTGATCACAGTTTCTATACCCTTCAATATTCGGGCTGATAATACACACCAGTAAGGTACAGTACCAGACCGGTCACTTCTTGGTTCTGATCCAGCTCTATGTATAAATGGATAATTTACATGAATGACTTGCAGGATACCAAGCAATGGGGAAAGCGAAAGAACTGCCAATGCACCTACAAGAAAAGGTTGTTTTATTATATAAAAAAACACATCTAAAGTTTCCAAAATGCCTGTCTGTGTTAAAATGCTGAAAAGGGGAAATTTATGGCTTCTGTTGTTACCAAGCCACAGGACCAACCAAGATTTCAGCTGAAACTGCCAGGAAAATTTATCAAGATGCAAGAAAACCTCACCAGCCCCTTTCAGCTGAAACACTTCCCTACAAGTGGCTGCACAATAAGGAGGCACTTAAATAAAAATGGGCTACATGGTCAAGATGAAAGAAAAAAGCCTTACTGTGCCAGTATTGCAAAACTCTTACAATAAAACTTGCCACTTATACTTACCCTGCAAGTTTTGCAGTCCTTTGAAGTGTTAAGACCAAAATTGGAATTTGTGGTCACAACCAATAATACCATTTGGAGAGGATGCAACAAGGGCTATAATGAAAAGGACTTCATCCCTACTGTGAAGCATGGAGGTGGATCTCTCATAGTCTTTGTGGGGGTGGGGGGATACAGCAGCACAAATGACTTTATGGAAATTGATGGTAAGATGAATGTAGTATGTTACCAGAAAATAATGGAGGACAGCTTGCTTTTATCAGGCTGACATGGGACACATTTGGATCTTTCCTGGATATCATTGATGTACTTTAGGGAGATCTCAAATGTGTAGTTTATGCAAGACAACCCAAGAATTAATGGTAGCTGGAGGCCTTTTCCCAACGTTACCACCGGGGAAGATCTAAGGCTTCAACTATCACTGATTTATACTAAAGCAGGTAATATACAGGATTAAGAAATAAGGAGATAAGCAGAGACCATCCTATTATTTTGTTTATAGACAAGTTTTTTTTATGGTTGTTGTATTGTGTTTCCTTATTTTTTTATTTGCCTTACAGTGTATTTAGTTTCTAAAAAGTAAATGAATTGTATTTTACCTGATCACTCAAGTTTTCATTAAAGAATGATACACATCTTTAATTTGATCTAGAGGACACAATTAAATTACAGATTTACAAACAGTTATTTTAAATACATATTCAAATGTATTTTTTAAATAAAAGCAGTGTTTGTATCTGCACTTGATCTAATATTATCTTCTTGCAATAACTGTAAGAAAGAAGCGCTGGCAAAAGAAAGCAGATAGGTTATCTGGTCATTGTACTGCTTCTCCTTTCACTGCTCAGTCAGAGGCTGGGGTGGGTCCTGGGTGACCTGGGTCAGAGTTTATGGTTGTTGACCATCAGAATCTGGACATAATATGGTATTATTTCATTATATTTAATGGGCTTTTTATCTTCTTTTTATGTGTAGAGTTCTTCTTTAGTAGTTCTGTCTTTTATACACTTCTTGTCTTTTTCTTATGGTGCATGCAGAACCTCTATTTAGTCACATGATTTTTCTTAACAAGCACTTCCTTTTTTTTAATTTCCCATGTGATCTCCTCCTGACTATAGCAGCCATTGGCTTGTTTCTGTTGAATTCATTGACTCTCTGTGTATACAAACACAGCTATTGATGCACAGCACACACAGCTACAAAGATTTTTAAACTCTACTATATGCCTGAGGTTCATCTCTTCATTTTTTTTTCTTTGAGTATTTCTAATGTATGATTGAAATATTTTTTCCCAGTGCACACTTCCTGTGTATCAAAGTGTCTGGTTGGATTCACACATATGCACCACTTCAACAAATGTGTGTTTCTGAGCATGTTACTGTGCGCTGTGCTAGGACAGCTCCTTAAAAACAAACCTCCGTGCTCCATAATGTGTGCCAAAGTTACTTTGAGGTGTGAGGAGCATCGTGTGAGGATCATGTTGGACCACAGAATGTACTGGAGATGAGAAGGAAGGGTTTGGTTGTGTATCACAAAGATAACTAGACGAGGGCTGACAATACTCCACCACCAAACAAGCGGCGTGTTGTCAGCTCACAGTACAAATAGCTGCGTGCATTTCTAACAGATCAACAGGTAAACTCTGTACTTGCAGAATCACAGGTGTAAAACACAGGGAAATGTATTGCAGAAGTGTGCTGCTTATGTTGTTTTTGTTTTGCTTTTTTCTTTTCTTTAGTTCTATAATTCATAACCTTTTTTTAATTTAATGACCTGTTTGGGTATTTACACAAATTCATTTGTCTTCCCATAAGGTGTTTGCTGTGCGGTCTGGAGGAGCCACAGGGGTTGTGGTCAAAGGCCCAGAGGACAGAATTCCCATTTCTTTCCGGTAATAAAATTCATCTAGTTTTGTATAGTGCTTTGCAAATATTTCTTAATAAATGGTGATGAGGTACCAAAGGAAAACTGACTTTTTAATTATGACAATAGCAGTTTCCCAGCTTCATAGCTTTTATTTAATCTAAAAAGTTTTTCCTAAATTGGTGGCCAGTTTGAAAGAATGGCCCCTTTATCATGGCGAACAGAATACTACCTATATAGACAACTAAACGTTATTAGATTCATGCTGCTAGGTGGCGTGGGCCCCAAACTATTCAAATATCAAATGGAAAGTCAGTTCATGGAGCCCCTAGCAACCTTAGGAGAATTCCTAGGGATCTATGGAACCATGGTTGAGAATGACTGGTGTAGGGGTATGGGGTGGCTAAGAGGTTGGCACTTTGGCCTTTACAGCGCTAGGTCCCAGGTTCGAATCCCAGCCAGCACACTATCTGCATGGAGTTTGCAGGTTCTCCTCATGTTTGTGTGGGTTTGCTTCCTCCCATATTCCGAAAACATGCGGTTAGGTTAATTGGCTGCCCCCCCCCAAATATTGGCCTTATACTGTATTAATGACATATGACTATCTTAGGAACATTAGAATGTGAACCCCCTTTGAGGGACAGCTAGTGACATGACTATAGACTTGTCTTGACATGTACAGTGCTGTGTATTATGTCGGTGCTATATAAATATTGTGTAATAATATTAAATCCTCTCTGTGTGTTGCAATGTCACATAAGACACAACTCGTATAATATATGGGAGCTGTATACCTTGAGTTGGTGAGAATTCCCTCCCAAGGTTCCCCTATGTGTTGTTCCATGCCCTATATATAATTCAGAATGTTAACTTGCACATTGGGTAGTCTGCACCTGACTACAGACAGCCTATGTCTGCCATTATAACTGGATTTTTATTTTCTAGAATGGAAGACAAGGGAGAAGTGAAATGTATCAAATTCTCATTGGGAAACAAAATTCTAGCCGTGCAAAGAACAGCTAAATCTGTGGTGAGTAATTTGCTGATTTCTGTATAACAGTGGTCTGCAAATCTCATGTTTCCTTTTTTTCTTTTCCTTAGACTTAACATAAGTGAGGTCTCGGGAAATGATTATTCATTGTACGGTGTCAAAATAACTAAATTTAACTTTTGTTTAATATAATTATAATAGTCAATATAATTTATATATAATTTATATAATTTCATTGTATTCACTTTTTTGGTTTCTATTTATTAGGATTTTATCAACCTAATTCAAGATTATTCTCAGCTGGAATATTCACAAGAATGTAAGGTAAGGGCTCTGTATTGTGTTGTGCTTTTATGGATAATACACTTTAAATCATGGCCGGTATGTTGTAAATAATCTGCACCCTGGTTGGATAAATCTCAGAAACCAGGCAGCTTGCAGACCTCAAGATACTGACCTGCGTGATGATAAACATCTGCTTTAAACTGAAAGTTAAGCTTCAGTTATTTGTTTTGGGACAGCGCAGAGATGGGTTAGGACCTTTGGTATGTTTTATTCCTCTGAACAGATTATTATTATCATATTATATGTTACACAGTGCCTTACAGAGTTCATAGCCGTGATGCAAATCTAATGTCCCTGCCATAGTTTATATGTCCTTTGCATAGTAAAAACATCTGCAAGAAAATCCACAAACTACACCATGTGAGAATACACGAATTGTCTCCTGTATTAAGTGAAAAACTGTGCAGTGTGACAAAGGTGAATTAGCTGTACAGTGTTGTACAGCTAATTCAGTGTTGTGGACCGAGGACTAATTCAGTGTTGAGGACTAGCTGTACAGTGTTGTAGATATTTGGGTATTGATATGTATGTAATACCTGTAGTTTTACTTTAATCCTGTTACTCAGAAAATCTTTTTTTCCTTTTGTACCATAAAGTATGCAGATTTGTAGGTTTTGGGTATACATGCACCTAAAATATTTTTTCATCTGAGGTCAGTCTCCAGTGTAGACACCCAAAGAAGTAAAAGTCCTTCAAAAGGAAGTGTAATTGTTATGACATGCATTTCATAATTTACATGGATGATATGAAATCATTATTATTAAACAGGATTTATATAGCGCCAACATAATTACGCAGCACTTTTTGCTTTACTTTTTTTACCCTAAATTCATTCATGTCCAAATTTAGGGAATGACAGACATTTATAACTTTATCTATATCTTTATGTTTTCCATTATTGTATATGTCTTTATTTATTCCCTTCCTTTTGACTTGCCGGTACTTAAAGAATCTTTACCAATTATCTTTTTTTTTTTTTTTTTTATTGCTACTAAAAGAACACTTGTCATGGCTTCTAAACTGTTAACTTTCTTTTTAAGACAAAAAATGCAAAGATTTTGGGATTTTGCTGGACTAGTGCCACAGAGATTGTCTTCATAACCGACCAAGGAATTGAGTTTTATCAGGTATCTTGTTGGGAAAACAAATGACATCTATACTCATTTATTGTCTTTTTAATAAAAATAATTATGTAGTTTTTGTACTGGTTCTTCAATTGAAATTGTTCTATGTTTGCAGGTGCTTGCTGAAAAGCGGACATTAAAGTTCCTGAAGAGTCAGAGTATCAATGTGAACTGGTACATGTACTGTCCGGAGAGCAGCGTCATACTGCTGTCTACTGCCAATTTATGTAATGTGCTGCAGCCATTCCACTTCAGGGTAAGTTAGCACTTCAGAAGCTGAACACTAGCTAATGCAGAAACATAAGTGGTGGGTTAGGACCCCCAAGACCATTGTCATTCTTTTTATTTATTAGAAAGTATCACTTTGCCTATTACTCTCCTATTAAACCCCCAATACTCTCCTAGCATGTTTTCACACTACAAACTTTTTCTCCATTAAATCCTTTGGTAAATATCTGGACTTGCTGGGTAGGAAGGAGCAAGTTACCTACCCCTGTATTGCGGCAATAGAGTCTAGGCAGCCTGAATACTGTTAAATGGCAAGAGAACATTTTTAACTCTGTAACATCGGGGGGAAGTGTAGGCAATAATAAGCTGGAATTTTTGTTACAAGCCTAACACAGCAATCTTTTTTTTTTTTTTTTTTTTTTTTTTAATTTTCTTTTGGTCTTTATATAGACTAAGGCATTTTTTTAGGCTCTCTTATTTATCTTTGTAGTTATATCTACAGTTATATCTACTATTTATCTTGAAGTTATATCTTTGTCTGCTGCCCCCGATAGACTTGTGTACTCAGAAAAGGCCCTTCTAATATTTCTTGCATTTATATGGTTCTTCAACTAGTTTTTTTTTATTTTGTATCTCAACAGAGTGGAACATTGTCAAAGATGGCAAAGTTTGAAATTGAGCTACCAGTATCTTCCATAAAACCAGCAAAGATTTCTGAAAGAGACATTGCAATGGCAACAATGTAAGTGTTGCAGAAATAGGCAGGAGATTGAATTATCTGCATCTACCTTATTGTTATGATATTATTTTATTGTTCTGTCTTATCTTTTCTAATTAGATACGGGCAGCTTTATGTTCTGTTCTTGAGACATCACGCAAAAGCTTCCAGCAGCCCTGGAGCTGAGGTTGTCCTCTATCACCTTCCACGGTATAGAATTCAATTGTATTACTACTTTTTTTTTCCCTAATATATCTGAATAAAAAGTTTGATATGTGTTCGGTCACACTTAATCATGTGGTTCAAGTTCTTTAAATATCATTGAACAGATTGGAAGTAATCAAACTGTTTAAGCCCCCTTGAGCAGCCTGTCTGTTTCTGAATTTTAAAGAATGACTGTGGTCCGATTTAATGTGTTGAATTTATGTGGTGATCATCTGCTGTATCTTTGATTCTGATACATTTTTAATGTTAGGGAAAAACAGATAGAAAACAGCAGATGATCATCTATCGCCATTCACATGTATAAGCCTATTCTCCCTGCATCTTATCATGTTCTCCTTCCACTCTTACAATCTCTCTTCAGGGAAGGTTCATGCAAAAAGACGCACATTCTGAAACTGAACAGAACAGGGAAATTTGCACTTAATGTTGTAGACAACCTGGTAGTAGTTCATCACCAGGATACTGAGGTAAGAAGGCATGTAATATTGTATACCTATTACTTGTGTAATTATGTATTTCCAAGCCCTTTATTCATACTTTTTATGTTTGCAGACATCTGTGATCTTTGACATTCGCCTGCGAGGAGAGAGTGATGGCACAGTAGTCTTACACCAGCCAGTGCTGCCTGCCCGCTCTATACATCCCTATAATATCCCCTTGACAGGTATGTATTACTGTGGTCAGTGTGTGTTTTCTTTTTGTATAATGTTTGGCTGCTTGACGTCATTAAAAATGTGTATTATGATGGCAGCATTTTGATATTTTGTCCTGATAAACCAAAGTAACATTTAAAAAATTATAAACTAATAAAACATTTGAAAAACTATTTATTCCTTGATCAATATATTTGAGATGTTTTTTTTTCGCAGGTCCTGCAGCTGTGGCTGGACAGCTCCCAATTCCATGCAAACTCTGTATCCTTTCTATATTGATTTAAAGGCTGAGCCTATGCCACAAGGTTTGGATGAGGATCCCTGCAGATGGTCTCTGACATACATGTATTTATAGAGAGCATTTTAACGCTAAAACCTTGGTGTGGCAGAGATTGATTTTAAGTACACTGTGATTTATACTGCTTTCTGTAACTGTGTGCAGAAAAAAATGTAAACAAAATAACCTGTTTACAAAGTATTACAAACAACTTGACAGGACTGCAATCACAGTTTGCCTAAATATGTTGTCATCATTGCTACCTGTGCTATCCATTTTGTCTGTTAGGAAGCTGAAGTGTTATGTGGTTGCTCCAAATGGTGTTTTTGTTCCTTAGCTTAACAGATTCTTCTTCCTGGATTGTGTTTCAGCCAGATATTATAATCAGTGCCAGCGAAGGTAAGAGTTCTGGCTGTTTTGTTTTCTATGTCTGATATCTTTAGAGGTTAGGTGTGCATATCATTAGATTATGGTGGCAGTCTATTTGTATGTTATAAGAAGATAAATTTTAAAAGCAGAAGAACTTCTTGACAGTGATTCTTATATCTGTTCCCTTACACTTTTGAGGATTCCCTTTTTTTTTCTTCTCATGTCCATACATAGGTTACCTATGGTATCTCCGTATCAAACTGCAGCCTATTGTGCACATGCTCACAGACAAGGGCCGACTAATGGATTTTTTACTTCAGCGCAAAGACTGTAAAGCTGTAATTTTATCAGTTTGCTCACAGAGTAAGTACTGGCAAGAGGATATTATAACATATATTACCCAGCTTGTCAGCATGAACCTAAACAATATTATATGTGTTCTTCAGTGTTATCAGAAAAGGATAGGGCATCACTTCCAGTAATTGCTACAGTGTTCGACAAACTCAACTGTGAATATAAGAAGTACCTGGAGGCCGAGCACAGCTACACAGTGGTAAGATCTGCTATGTCTGTTCAGGGACCCATCACCCGTGTTCAATGAAGGCCTTTCCTGCATGTAACCATCAAAACATAAATTAAGCTTATTTTATAGGTGGACAGTTTAGCTGCTCTCACCTTCACTGTACTTCCTGCTGGGGCATAAAGATCTGGTGCAAATACTGTTCTTACTGTTTATATTTATATGATAATGCTTTGAGTCTTGATAGAATGTTTGGTTTTGATCATTGCTGCTCACACACACGAGCATTGTATTGTGGTAGGTAGAAGGGGTGTATATGCCTAGAAACACTACATTTATAACCAAACGACACTGTTGGTGTATCAGGGAAGCAAGGAAGTGCAGCCCAGGTAACATTAGGTACCTTTCTATATAGTGTTATTTTATATCAGTGAACTGTTGCCAAGTACAGAGTCCTGAGTTCACTAGCTGCATAGTTTTTCTTGGTCAATAACTACAGAAAGCCAGAGAGTGAGCATTTTCAGAACCAAGTCAGCAGTGTCTGCTTCTATATTCTGTCCAGCACAGGTTAAGACAGGAAAACACTGAATGATGTGTCATACAGATATATGGATTAAATATAAAAAATGAAATAGTATCTCCCATCCTGTTGTGTGATTCTTCCCCCACCTCCTAGATTGTAAGCTCTTCAGGGCAGGGTCCTCTCCTTCTGCCTGTATCTGTCTGTCAATTGCAACCCCTATTTAATGTACAGCACTGCTTAAAATTTCGTTGTTATATAAATCCTATTCATTATTATTAATAATCATAATAATATAGAAAACATACAATATATCTAATTTGAATGCTTGCCCAGATTGTGCATTGTAAGCTGATAGAATTGGGTGCAAAAAATAATTGTAGATATATTTGTATAAGTTGTACGGGTAGTACATATTGGAATGCTCTCATGTCCTGGGCCTGACTGTGTTCTGTGTGTTACAGGCAGTTGAGACCAGTCAAGGCAGAAGTAACGCTCTTGTAAAGAGACCTGTGCGGGGACAAGCTGTCATAGACCAGTCTGACATGTACACACATGTATTGTCTGTATTCACTGATCTGAAGGTAAGTCTGCTTGCTTTCCTATACACCGCACATGAAAACTTTTAGAATACTTAGTTGCAAAATTGGATGCAGATGATTGGCAGGGTGACTAAAATACATTTTTAGACTTTTCATTGATTTTGTTTTTTTAGGAGGCACCACATAAGTTCATCATTGCTGTCCTCATGGAGTATATCCGTTCTCTGAACCAGTTTCAAATCCCTGTACAGGTATGGTATGCATATATTTCTCCAGAATTTAAGATTTTGCTCTGGTAATGGTTTTCTCAGTGGAGGAGTTTCAGGAGGCATTACTTCTTGTGCTGTTTACTGGTATTTTCTACCTGTCAGAGCAAAATTATAAACTTGATGCTAGGTTAGAAGACCCCAACAAAGGCCATCTCATCACCTACCTAAACTAAGTTATTATAAAACTTGAAATGGAGATGTTATTGGACAGTTGCTTGCCTCAGTCCCCGCTATGAAACATGAAATAAAGGCAACCTCTTTAGCAGCCTTAAATAGTCTTACTGTAAAGGTTACAATATGTGTGAATAACAGGCATCCCTGTAAGGTATTTTGTTATACCAATAAAGAAAAATAAAAAATCCTGAACATGTCCAATACTGGTATTGTGTTTTTGTTGGTTATTAGATAACACTGTGCAAGTAACTAAATCCCATTTTCTTCCTCTTGCAGCACTACTTATATGAACTGGTAATAAAGACATTGGTACAGCACAACCTCTTCTATATGCTCCACCAGTTCCTTCAGTATCATGTGCTCAGTGACTCCAAACCTCTGGTATGTCATTCATGCATCTTTCCGAAGTGGAGAGACCATAGCTTGAGATCTGACCCAAGCAGTTAGCATTTTAAAGTCCACCTATTAAAACAAAACATACATTCCATGTGTTTTATATAATCATTGCATTTACTTTAGTTCCCTCTTTTTCTGAAAAAAGTACCTGTTAAGCTTGGACTTGGCTTACATTCATATTACAAATTCAGTGTTTTTATTTGTTACTAGAGTGTTAATGGACCCTTCACTTACATTGAATTGACTGACAGTAATTTAAAGCACATTTGTTCATGTCTAAAGAGCTTCTTTACACTTAGCACTCCAGTCCACATACAGGTTGAATTTGGGCATAATTTTCCTATTATTTGCAAACTATTTGGTAATTTACTGCTGTCAGAGAAATATTGAAAAGTGTTCACATTTTGGTCTTCAGTGACTGGACTTAAGGACCCCTTAAGTCTTATACAAATCCATGGGAATGCAAAAGCAGGTTAAATTTAGGGTGAATACATACATCTGTTGAGGAATTCCAAATTATATCAAACTAGTGTGAAAAGCAGATTGCATTTCACCTTCCACACATTTATTGTGTGTAGCCTCTGTGTTTCTCTCAACAGGTTTCCTAATAGTGGACCTTATGAGAGCTGCTATTGCTAAACTTCTTCTAAAGAATGCCAATTGCCTGGATATCAAGATAATCCTGAGCTGTATACTCATTCTTGGGTTGATTCAGAAGGTATTAAAGACAGAGGATCAGAACACCAACCAGGCAATATTTATTTTATTTCTAAAGAGTCAGAAATGGGAACTTGCATAATCATTCAGTGAAAGATCTTCAAGGTCACCCTGTTAACTGCAGGCCCAATAAGTAACACATCCTGTAAAAGCAAATGCTGTATTTTTGCCGGTGACACGTGTCTGCAACCTTTACCATTTTCTAAACCACTACAGGTATTGGATACTTCTGAATGTGTTACCGGTAATTAGCTGTTCCCCTGATTTGTACATCACTATAAGGCTTACAAACTGGTTGAAAAAAGACATTGTTTACTAAGAGGAGCAGGTGACATGTTAAATACCTGCACTAGCCAACAATTAGCAAAGTGATACAGTTTAAAGAGTCATGGTTGTCAGAAAGATAAGTTTATATGCTCTTATACAGAATGTGTTTGGTTTAGAATATGTGTGTCACTTAAAACAAACATAACCACTGTCACAATATAATGAGCTTTTTTATGGTCCGAACAGAGTGGGTAAGTCCTGGCTGTAATCAAGATATTCTTTCTTTGGAGAATAGGTCTGTATTCTCATTTTCTATTGTACTTCCAGGCCTGCCTGTTACTGTCTTTAGAAAGTGTCTATCCCCCAGCACACCAGCTCTCCCTCGACATGTTAAAGGTAATCATTGTTGCTTATAGAATATTGGCATCCAAATGGAGACTCTTAAAATGCTATC
Source organism: Pyxicephalus adspersus (assembly GCF_032062135.1). Classification (NCBI taxonomy): domain Eukaryota; kingdom Metazoa; phylum Chordata; class Amphibia; order Anura; family Pyxicephalidae; genus Pyxicephalus; species Pyxicephalus adspersus. Next base: position 44,467,856 of record NC_092862.1, on the reverse strand, counting down.
TAAATACCAATTTTTGGTTTTTGTAGACAGATAAATGACTACTTAAATTTATTTGGCGACACTACTGAATTTTTTTTCTTCACTTGGAAAATTTGATTTACATGGAATATAATATTCTTGGAAGCAAATGTGCAGAGAGAATTTGAATAAATTCTAACGGTGTAATAATATAGTAGTGTTAAATGTAGAAATGCTGCTGTAGCTGACTGCTTATGTCTATCTTATCTCTGCAGAGACTTTCCACAGCCAATGATGAGATTGTTGAAGTTTTATTATCTAAACATCAAGTTCTTGCCGCTCTGAGGTTTGTGAGAAGTATTGGCGGACATGACAGCATATCGGCTCGCAAGTTCTTGGATGCTGCAAAGCAGGCATCTGATGACATGCTTTTTTATACAGTCTTCAGATTCTTTGAGCAAAGAAACCAACGTCTTCGAGGAAACCCAAACTTTACTCCAGGTACAAGGGGCTTGAGCAGATATTGCAATGTGAAGACAGCTACTTTTATTAGAATGCCAGAATATAGGAATAAATGGTATACTTTGACGGTTACTGCTATTTCCAAGGTTATATCTAAGGAGTTGCTATACTATAATGGTTGATGCAAAAGACTTTTTTTTTTTTAATGGAAATACATGAAAATAAAGCTGGTATTGGCCACCCTCCATGGAATTTAAAGAAATGTAATCCATCCCCAACCTCTTTACTATTGCAGTGGTGCAACACATACTCCTCCTCAGTGAGCCTTCATACACTTGTATGGGGCTCTAGGTTAGTATGTGTACGGCAGTTGCTGAATATTGTTCATTGATCAGTCAGGAATGATTGCTATACAAGTGAGAGGAGGAGGTTCTCCTCCTTCCATAGGACAGGCACTGTGTACAGTGCTCATTCATCTTTTATGAATATGAGGCTAGAAGCAGTGGATATTTTAGTTTCTATAAAATGAATAATGTCTTTAAGTTAGAAATTCTGTGCATAGCAACATCTAGCAAAGATTTGTGATAAGACAATTGTAATTATTAGGCATACCATATGATTAGGAGTAAGTTATGTTGACCTTTGTCTCACATATTGTAGAGCTTAATTACAGGCCAATCAGATATCAGCCCATACTGCTCTGACATTGCAAAATGAATTGGTTACTGCTACTTTGTACCTGTGGTGTAAATAATTGCTCCTTTCATAATGCAGCAATGAAATGATGGTGTATAAATGACAAGGCTGAAACCAGGCATTAAGTTGACTTATTTAATTATAAAACTGTACAATTCAATTTTCATTTCCCTTACAAATGAAAAGTGGAAGAGACTGTGTACATCAAAGTTTTATAGCAGTGAACTCCTGCAACTCCTTTTGTGGATAGAATGGGAAGGAAAGTGTGGTCACTAGAATGGGAAACAAGTAGAACTAGTTACCTGGGGGACAGGAAGCAATAAAAACAATTTATTAATAATCTAAGTAAGGAGACAGACCATTTTTTTAATGGCTCGTATGGGGAAGAATTCCTTCCCATTTCCCATCTCAGTGATACTTAAGGGGAAATCTCAGGCAAAGTACAACCAGAGCATCTAACCTTCAACACTTTATCCAAACTTAAGGATTAACAGATACTCAGCATTAAAACACTACTGCAAGAGCAGGTTTACTTATCCTTCTTCCTCATATTTTCTTCTTTGCAGGAGAACACTGCGAGGAACATGTGACCTTCTTCAGACAGCAGTTTGGTGAACAAGCAATGCTGAAGATTAGCTCTGCTTAGACTGCATATAAAAAAATTGTACAAATGTATTATATTAAGAATAAAGTCCATGCAGATTCTGCTTATAAAACGTGAACTCCTTTCTTTCTTCATTCAGCTCATATATTCTCTAATATAAAAAGTAATGTATTAGCAAATTAGTTATTAAAATATATTTGCCTTTATGATAAAACATGACTCCGTCAGAAATAAAGGAGCTGGGGAACTTGCATTGGTTCTGCATTTAGAAAACACATTAAGGTTTGCCCATAAATTAAAAAGATTGTAAAGAACAAAAAAACAAAACTTTCCCAATAAAATGTAACTTCTATATACATGGTGGAAGTAATTGCTTATAACACTGCTGTCAGAGTCCTTTCCTGAGATTGCAAACTGCAGTGAGGGTGGTGCTGGATGGGTCTGTATCTCTCCTCCAGGGGGGCTCCATATATATTGTACACAGTCACCTTAGTGGACAAGAAGGCGTTCTTGTTCTGTGCCTCTTATTCTTTCTCGTGCTGCTTGAACCTTGGCTTTGTTCACTTGTGGCCCTGGGGAAATAAAGATTTATATTGGTGTCAGAAATACACAATCCTCATCATGATAGCACATAAAGCATTTTTTTCCTTTTTGGTAAAGGGGTTGGAAGAACGTAAGTAAAAATTACATAATAAAGGCAAAGACAGTGAAAATATTTTGCTGTAGTAGAATGGACTTTTGTGTGTGCAAACTAACTTTATTTAAGTTGTCTTTTACAAGGGGAATGGAACACTCATTTGGCAAATTCAGTTTGTTCCAGTGTTGTCTAATTGAATGTAATTAGAATATGTTAACCATGACACATTATTGTATGACTTCCTTTAGCAAATATAAGCAGTACTGAATGCAACATATTCTAAGAACAGTCAAATACTTTAAGAACATACCATCTTAAAAAAACAAATCCGCTTCTGGAGATAGATGGCTATGAAGACCACCAAGTCTTCATAGGGAAGTGTTTCTTTTTTGTGTGGTTACCAGTACAGAAAGGTAAATTCCCCACTAAGTACCTAGTACCGGCTATATTCATTCCCTACTCAATTCCATGTAGTGAAAAACAGGAAATAATACATTTCACTTAGGCAAACTAAGAATTTGTAAAAAGTCAGTGAACTATTTTTAGATGACTCCATCCACTAAAACCTTTATTTTTTGGTAGATCGTGGACTGTTGAGGCAAAAACATTAGAATGGGGGAAAGGATTTTTTGCATACATAACTACTGGATAGATTTCCTTGAACTTTAGTTCATCAAACTTCTATAGCTGAGAAAAATGAGATAGGATTTGTATTGCTACACCTTATTTCTTTACATTTATTTAGCAGAAAGGGGGTCTTCATACAATATTAGTACATTTTAAATCAACTTGCATTGTGAGAAAATGCTCCAGCAGCAAAACAAAGTAGTGGCACAAAGGAATTTTATTGTATTAAGTTTCTAAAAATGAAACATCTGCTTTGCTTGGTTTTACTACTTTGTTCATTAGGTTAGTAAAGTGGGGGAATGCTTTCTATGCTGTGGAGTCCCATTTAAAGCTAATATTGACTAAGTATAGCTATATAGAATATAATCTATAAGTAATATATTGAAATTGCTATGGGTTTAATAAACAAGTCAGTCTAAGGAGGAGGACATAACCGGGAAGGTATAAGCAAACAGTCCTGGAAGAAGACAAAAGATTTGGTGGATTCAAAGCAAAATTTCTGAACCTGAATAAAGACATTCTAAGATACAAAAGGTCTGCAAATACCTTGATGATTCGTGTCATGAGCCTTTCATGTTCATAAAGATTACTACCTCATCTGAAAAGAGGACCCAACTAATATAGACTCCAAGGACAGACGGCAAAAGGCTGCAGCTGCTATCACAGTCAGTGGGTGCACTGCAAGTCATTTTGCAACTCTGTGGTGGTATGGTAACATACAGGCTTTTAGCAAAAAGGCAAAGCCTCAGGTACTTTTAAAACTTGGACAGCAGGTAAGGGTCAGATTAGCTGAGGTGACCAAAGTCACTGTATTCAGGCAGTAAGAATGGCACAAAGTTTGGTGTTCCACAATGTGCCTTGCAAGCAGCAGAAGGGAGATGCTCCATCCAGCACAATATCAGTGCTCAGTCTTACTGCATTGCTCCCAGTACTTGGCCGCCCTGACCTACTCATTTTGTAAGCCTTCATGTGGGTCTGTATTGAGGCAATGCAAGTTGCTCTGGACTCAGAAACACCATTATGTGGTACCCAGTATTTGATACATCTAGGCTGCTCCTGCTATGCCTACGCACGGTCTGAATACAGTAAAAAAAAATGCTAGAAAAAAATTAGGTTGGTTATTCTTTAGCACAGTATGATGGAAGAAACACCCATCCTGCTAGTACATTGGAAAAAAAACAGGGCTAGAGTAAGCAGAAGTATAACCCAAAGGTTAGCCCCTTCCGAATCATTAATGCTATATAAATATATATATATATATATATATATATATATCTTGCAGTGTACAGCAGCCTGATGTGCAACATGCTCTCTAATCGACATGTCTTCACAAGCAGCTATGTAAACCCTACAAGGACATGACTAGAGAGGCTTCATTGCTTCCAAGTTCTCATATGACATGGTGCCATTAGCTGTATTTAGTAGCTTGAAGAAGCCGGTTGGTAAAGGCTTGGCTGCCTATGCCCAAAATAGCCACACATAATTGTGTAAGGCACATTCATTTATTCAAACAGATGAATACACCCAAAAATAAGCAGCATTATTTGTTGTTGCCCTGTATGTTCTCATCTTAGTTCCTTGCTAGTCCAAGTCAACATTTTGAGTTCATTCATGAGTTCTTGGGTATACATCACAAATGTCTGTGGGAAAGTAATCCTTGTAAACCATAGAGTGTTCTCTACTAGGATGGCTGCAAATGACTCAGTAAGACTTCCCCTGTATGTTCTACTAGTCATAGTCACTGCTACCGCACTCACCTATGTAACTAAGAAGAACTGGCAGAAATATTAGGCCATGAGCTGCACCAAGAAGCACCATAGATAAGTACATCCTGAAGTAGAAAATCTTGAATATCTGAGACTTGGACAAGCCCATGATGCCGATTCCCAGAAACTTTGTCAGAGTAATTCCACTGAAGACCTGAGAAAAATCAGATTTTTTTTTTGTTATATTCTAACTCAAAACTATGTAATGAAAATGTTATTGTTACAACACAAAAAGGGGAAAAAACAAACCAAAGTGTACTTTAATGTATTTTATAAAGCTAGTGTTTTGCCTACATATACAATGAAAAAATTAAGCACTAGTGAAATCACTACATAACAGTAATACTAGCCATGTAACCCACAACGCAGATAATAATGTAACATATCCCAATTGAGCCGAATTTAGGAGGAATAGGAGAACAAAAGTATTGTCATTGCTAACCATTAATATAAGCAGCATGCGTGTGAGCAGGTTGCTGCAAGCAGTATTGTTTTTTTGCAGACAGTAGTCTTGGTTTTGGAGCTTCCTTTGGCAAAGGAAAATATTATTTAGAGCGGCTTTTACTAGTTAAGAGGTTTTTTTTTTTTTCCACTTCTCATTTTTTTCCCAACGTCATACACCCAGTTCTTATTTTAAATTAAATATTTAAAATAACTTTTAGAACATGACAAATGTCAAACATAGCACAAAAAGTTTAATAGCCATAATTCCTAGCTCTCATGTTTTGCGTTTTGTTTTTTTGCACCACTGACCATCACTTGTAGCATGTCTGCAGTCTCTGACCATAGTAGCATGGCCTCATATGAACGTCTGCAGTCCGATAGCTTTTGGTATTTATTTTTGCAATATTGATTGATAACTATGACCCTTTGATGAAGTCAGTAACAGCACTAAAAGACCTCAATTTGAAATAAATTGCCCACCACTAGTTTAGCACCACCTTGGAATATAAATAAGGGCTGACTGCTCACTACCACACTTACCGAACTTCCCATGTGTGCCAAGGCATCCTGTGCACGCTGTGCTCGGCTTCCCTTGGTGCTGATGGAGAAGGCTCTAGTTATATGGCTGCAGAACTCCACAGAAATGCCACAACACTGCAAGGTAATAATGTCACCAGAATGTTAGGTTAATGTACATTAAATTGGTGAGAAAACAAATTCTAGACAGATGTGACACACATACACCAGGTACACATGATAAAACTGATGCATGTTGTAATAAACTTGATGTAGAAGAGCACACAGTGGAGAATGCTATGCAAAGACTGCACCTACAACATTACTCTCAAAGCATGAACAACACAGCTAAAATGGGTCTATAGCCAAAATAATATTTGTTCCTGTTTTGGATATTGTGCGTAAGTGTTAAAGCTGTCAGGTTTTTATTTGTATCTGTTTTTCCTTTAGACAGTGGGTAGGGCACCTGTTCCAGTAGTAACAAAAACTACATGTCCCTCTACGTTGAGGAGATTTCCTTGCGCCTCTATATTTGATACTAGCACAGACGTGAGGAGGGATCTACCAAACAGACAACCGACAAAAAAACACTCCATCCAGCAGAGTTTTCTGTTTTTTGGATATAGATACCTAGCAATAGGTTTACTTCAGATGTATAGCAAATAGAACTTACCATGACTAAATTCACTAGAGACACAGCGTTCAGGCTGATGTTCCAGAGCCACATGACTCCAAACATATTGACGAGGATCATGGAGATGGTAAGACACATCAGGACGGAGGACCAGATCTCGAAGCCCAGAAGAATGACAGTCACAAAGAAGATTGCAGCCAACGACAGGCAAAGGTTGAACACTGTATCATCCACAATGGTTAGGTATTGTTCATAGAACACATAGAAAACACTGCAAATAAGCAAAAATATAAAACTTTTAATGTATTTTTCATGAACATGTCAAAGGCAAAACAAATGTCATTACCTTGGCCTGGTGAATAGCTGTACATTATTATCATCACACAAGTGATTTGCTTTCTTAAAAAGCAAGCAACCCAAAAATATTACATACGGTACAAACATCTTTAGAAAAATGTAAAATGAAAACATAATTAAAGAAAAAAAAATCCACAAATACGTTACTTGTAAGAGTTGTAATGCTTATATTTATAATCATGTTTTTACTAAAATCACCAAAATTAAATAAATCAGCCTCAGAAAATACCTGTAAGCAAACACTCTGTAATTTTTGCCAGGGACATCTATGCTGTCAGTGATATTCTTGGCTATTACTTGTGCTTTTCGCATGGCATCGATGAAGTCCGAGGAGTCATGTAGGATGGTGTGGTAAGTCATAAAGTAAGTAGCTCCCACATCTGTACCATTGGATATGAGGTCTACAGCAGTGCTGTATGCAGCATGTCCACTAAAAGGGGTCAAAAGAAAGAACAGTCACTTCTGTCCCAACTCCAAATTATCAATCACTTTTTGATCAACAATGCTTTACCTCCTCTGACTCCTCTATTTCTCCAGAACATTCTTAAGGATCCTAAATTGCCCATACTCAACTATAAGCCAGACAAAAACTTTGTCCAGTTCCATCCTGTGCAACATATCACATATAAACTATTTATAGTACCTAGGTATTCCCCACCCTTTCCTTCCACGATGTAAAATTGCAAGACTTCTGGAGCCTAACACAAACACACAGTTCAACAAAATGATTCCAAGGTGACCAGATCAGATAAACATGGTCCATAGAATCCAAGATTCTCATCACCCTCATTTAAAAACACTCCTTTAATGATCTAATATCCTTCTTCTGAACAGATATTCGCTCCTGGCTGCCACTGTCCCGCTTTCCCCACTGTCTTTCCACTTTATCTACCGCCTCCTTCTTTTCTTCCCTCTATAGATTCGTCTACTTCTCTATGGTCTAACCTTAGGTTTTGTTTGTATAATACTGCTGCAATGATCTATGACCTGTGACAATCAATACAAAAGCTGATCAGAACACATGCACTTGTTCTCCTTTTTTGCTCTTGCTGTTTTCTTAATTGTCATAAACCTTTTCCATTTGTTTTTGTCATATACCTATCTCCCGATTTGTTGTTGGTGCTTTATAATCTCAATAAATGTGGTCATTAAAAAAGCTTCAAATATCAATACACATTAACACACATGGCATTTTAAATGGGGACTTAGCAAAATATAAATAGAGGAAATTACCTGCAAAAAATAAAATGCCAAACAAACAATTTAGTTCATGAAAAAGAAGTTGGAAGAACAAGTTAGACAGCATTGGGACAATTAAACCTTGAACACAACGAATAATGAAGAAGTTACAGAATCTTTTGTACAAGGCACACAAAATCTCATATTGACTTTAGCATTATTTCCCTAGGCCAGATTCTCAGCACTAATGACAATGTCTTGTTGGACCTACCCTTTCCCACATTTCGGGTTCGGATTGTCTGAGAGGTACATTGGCAGAAATTTCATGAAATCCTCTCCTACTGGCTTCCGTTTACCTTCCGTTGTAAGATTTCGACAGCGATGGCAGGATGGGTCCACAACTGCAAGGAACAAGTTTAATTTAGTGCTTTAATGCAGCATTACATATTCTCTCAAAGTTTTCTGACAGTTTTGGTTTGATATAAATGATCAAAGTCTAACAATTCTACATATGTATACAGTGCAATTGGGAATGGGTACAAAACATTACCCATACTATCCATGCTGTTTTTTTTTTCTTTCTACCAGGTTGACCTTTATTAAAAAATTACCTGAAGCATTGCAAAACTTTTCAGATTCGTTATACACACGACAACACGTTGATTGAGGTTTCACCCAGTCAAAGTAATCATCCAGCCAAGAGGAAGGAGCATAGCCTATTTTTGTGCTAGAAATCGAGATAGGTTATTAGAAGACTGCATGGTTATATAAACATATATGAGATTTAATTTATAAATTACTACTCACTAGTTGTCTAATTGTGCAGCATTGTAAATCTGTTGAACCAATGAGTTGTTGTTGCATCCTGCCCCACCGCACACCATAGCCTGCCCCTCCTTTGTTTTATAGTCATGTCCTTCTTCCACCACAAAATACACTGGAGCACCGGTGTGTAGGTATTTATTCAGGGACTCAAAGTATTTCAGTACATAGGAATCCTACAGCAAAAAGCAAAAATGTCAGAACAGACAATATGTGATCAGCACATTGCATATCTTTAGTTCCATAGTGTAATGAAAACTCACATCTGGCATTGACAGGGACTGATCCAAACCAATTTCGACTTTATTGACCACAGCAATGCTAAAGGAGAGAATTCCCACAAAGACTGACATCTGCAAAAAACAATACATCTCTGATCATACCAGCCAGCTGAAGCATCACATTAATATACCTTTCTTACTTTGGTTGCCAGGAATAAACCCTGCACAGCACACAGGAGCATACATAATGTATATTACTAAATGTACACCTAAAGCCCAAACTGGTTTTATTATTGAAAGAGTAGAAACAGTTATCAGCCTTGTCAGATTTGTTTTACTGTTTCTTTACTGGTGACAAAAAAAAAAAAAAGAAAAAGTTACAGACTTGGTTCAGTGAAAACTGTCAAAGGACAAGATTTCTCTCACTTCCTGATATGTCACAGGAAGTAATGGAAACCTTACAGGGGTTTTAACCTCGCTACTTTTACTTCATTATTTTTCTGCAATAAAAAAAAGCTTTCAGATCCTACAAAAGTGCAAAAACTAAAATTAGGGCCTGTTGCTAAAAATGAAGCTGTAAGGAGAGATTCAATTACTCATGCACAGACATATTGCATTCTTTAATTTATCCATTCCTGTCCCTAACAATAGGTCAATTCTAAAGTTTTCAATTAAACGTGTTGTTCTGATTTACTGCTAGTGTGTGAGATACACAACATAGATATCACGCACCACTATAGGCCGCATCCAATCGTTCATTAGCAGAGGGGCATGGATCTTCTTGAAGAACAGGAAAAGACAGCTCTTTCGTTTGTCTGTACTGCGATTCTTCTTACATCCTGGGACACAGCAGAGGATGTCCAGCCTGTCTTTCTACAGAATTAAAAAAAGATAAATCAGTCACAGTACAAAGGTGAATACTGGTTTGGGTGATATAAATACAGTCTCAGTTTTCCTATAGTTCATGTGTACACACCTATTAACTGTAGTGCAGAGAGTGCACCAATATGGTCACCAAAAATATTTAAGAAATCGATTGTTGTCCTAAAGCCTAACTCCAAGAATCACTGAAAGGATTAAATGCCTATTTATGTATGTATAGGGGACTCCTCATCTCCAGCCTCTTTCATAAACCATTGGATGTCATCCTCTACAATGTAGGATGAATAGTATGCATAGTATGTGAGGGTGTCAAAGGCTTGACCACAACACAGGGGTAAGATGGAAGAGAAGCCACAAAAAGAGGGTAAGGAAACCCTGGACCTAAACAAAAATGTAACCCTTGCAGTGTGGCCCCCTAAAGAGATTTCTTTTTTATTCTTAACACGTTTTTGTTCAATTGTTCACCATCTACCAAATAAATATGTATAAAAAATGTCTAAACTATTTGAGAGGAGCCAATACAACCTATTTGGAAGATAAAGTACAAACATACATCCAATATAAAATCACTCTGAGGCTGCTGGGTCAGGGACATAACTAACAAAGATGTTTGCCAGCTAATTAATTGTTTACATATGAAGGGGAAGATAACAACCAAAGCTTTAGAATCATGAAAACAAAGCTATATAAAACTATAGTTAAAAAAAAAGTTTTGAAAAATGTACTGCAACTATGTATGAAAATAGGCTAATGGATAATGCTTTAAAAATGTCGCACAAAATATATTGCCCAGAATCAGCCCTACTATAACTGACACACATATACAAGTTTACTTCACACTTCTTTAGTCTATATGTTAGCCATAATAATTGCTAGCTATATGAATATTACTATCAAAAACATTTAACCAATAGTTTTGTATTATGGTCGGCAGTATTAAGACACAATAAAATGTGTAAGTGAATGTGTAAATTCTTAAACCCAGGCAATTGCTCCCACTGGGACTAGTAGCAATGCCACTGACACTGCCAAGCTGGGACAGGAGCCAGGTTTGTAGCCCCAGAAACAGAAAAGTTAAGTACAGGTAGTTGTGTAACTCAGGGCTATCCCACTTTCTGCATATAGAGGACAAGTGAATAAGCAGACATAGTGGCAGAAGACTCGAGTGGAAGCAAATATTATGTTTTACAGAGTGTTGGGGTTAAAAAACTCATCTTACACTCAAGTATTTACAAAATCTGACAATGCAAATAAGCACAGGACCAATGATGAATCAGCCATAGGACTTTCTATGAGAAGTATATACCAGTATAAAATATTTTAATATACTTTTAACTGAAACGTCTTACATGAAGCCTGGTATGAGCGGTATTATTGTTGTTTATGTAATGATTATTAGTATTGATTCATAATAAAATATTATGAAAAGTAGCATTTCAATTTGTAAATTAAGTTCTGCTTTGCATATCTTCTTTTATTCACCTCTTGACGTTTGATATCCAATCCCAAAAGGCTCACAAAGAAAGTGATCTGAAGCAAGAAATCCAGGAAGACGGCCATTCCAGCAAACAGTGAAAATGTGCGTACAGCCGGCATACTGGACAATGCCCCTGTAGGGAGACAAACACATTGCCATGGTTTATGTTCAGTTTTGTCAGGATACCAGGAAAGATGTTTTTTTATAAAAACAACAAAGCAATTTCACTACAAGAGAGGAGTGTGTACTGTTATGCAAGATAGAGACAAGTTTGGAGATAAATTTCAAAAGAAAATATACTGTAATATACTGTTTTTTTTTTTATATAAAGCCAAGCTGCAAAGACAAAGGTTATACCTCTACACCTGCCTGGTACTTTTAATCTTCTATATCATGCCTGTGCAGCATACTAGGCACTGCAGTTTCATCCGCTAACTTCTATGCCACTATTGTGTATTATAGAGACGAGGAGGTGATAAGAGGTACAACAGAGCACAGCATGGTAAACAGGCACCCAACACACCAGGAAGTGAGACCAATGTGAAACAGCCACTGCTCTGTAAAAATCAATGATATTTATTGTAGTTGGGGCATTTAGATATTTACATATTCTAAACAAACAGTAAAAAGGCTTTAAAAAAATCCTAACTGACCTAAGCAGTTACATATACTATGGAGCAATTAGCCTAAACTTGCATAGCAGAAATATTTTAAGTCATTCTCTCAGCAATTCATCTCCTCTTTTCTCCTTCCCAGCAGTGACTTAGCAGCCTAATATCTCCAATGTGAACACACAGCAAGTATTCTGTTAAGGGGAGTAGAGTATGTTGAGTTCAAACTAGGTGAACTGTTTCAGTGTTTCTGATATAAACTTTGAGGATTCATTATTTCACAGTGACTTCAGCTACCAGTAAGACTCATTTTAAAGCTCATGCATCCCTTAGTAAGATCATGTAAACACTTGAATTTTACATAACCACATATTTTAAAATTACATCAAAGACCTAGCAATTCAACAAAAATAAATTTAAATGAACAATTGGTCGATTGTTTTTTAAAATAAGCTTCAACCATGTCTCTGTCTGTGTACGACTGTACACACTCCTCTCCTTCGATTTCACTGCACTATAATGTCCTTGCAAAGTACTCTAGAAGCTGCAGCATGCCAGAGACATTCAGGATCATGTAGGCCTTTCCTTTAAAGTTTAAGACTACGTACACACGTCAGATGATGCTCGTCCAATTCCCCTCGGAGCTATTATCCAACGAGAATCTGATGTGTGTACAGCAGCCATCCGACACTGTTCATGGATCCACCCTGGCAGATCCAAGAACAACAAATGACTGCAATGCAAGTGAAGGGGAGAGAGCGCAGGAAGTTGCTGGTCGCTCGTTCTCCCCCCTCCCCTCTTCAAAGACCAGAACTGTGCTGTATGTACAGCGCTCGTTCATGCATTTGTCAGTCTTTTGTCATTGGAAAGGGTTGTGAAAGATCGTGTGTATGAAGCTTTACTGTCCCTGGCCAGCCCCTTTTGTTCACTGCATTTCAGCTCTTTTCAATCATCAGGAACCATGAATGGCAAAGTATAAGCAACCAACATTAGCAGTCACATAAAGCAACCCTGTGAATTGTCATTGTCAGGAATTTACTGAATACCTGTGCTAATTTCTTCTGAATTAATTCTATGAATATCAAAACATTTTAGCAATACCTGAAAGAAGAGAGATGCTGCTTTATTCTCTATATACAGTTTAGGAACTTACCCAAGAAAAAGGCCACAGTCTCAGAAAACGCAGACAAGAATATGCTCGGGGCAACGTCCCCCAGGATTCTGCCAATCTGCTGATCAAGCTTCTCATTCTGCAAACGTTCATCTCTCTGTGAAAGTAAAAGCTTTAATTAATACCAACATCAAAATTACACAATAAATAACATGGTTACGCACTAAAATCTACTAGCACTAGTTACAACTTCAGTCTGGATTTTGGTGCCTGTGTCCCTGTAGGAGAAATCTGATCTTGTATCACTTCTTTATCATGGGGTGTTGTTTGAATGTCAGTAAAAGGAGAACAATAAAACTTATGTCCAATGGCCAGAGAAGAATATTAGAATAGTATTTATTATGGACAGTGTAAACACATGGTTTATGACATAACAGGTTTAATTCTTTATGATGTATTTGTCATACCAATCAGCGGTCACAGACAAAGAAAACATTTAAAAAAACACATTTAATTTTATTGTATTGTATGGAGGGAATAACCTATCCTTATATTAAGCTAATTAAGCCCTGCAACAGCTTGCACAAAAGATGTGACATCCTAAAAGACAAATCACAATGTACCTGTAAGGTCTGCACAATGATATATATGTTGTCCACTCCAACTGCTAGAACCAGGAATGGGATGACCTCAATAACAATGAGAGTGAGTGGAATGCCCGCATAGCTGAAGATACCCAGGGAGCATGCAACGGAGCTCAGCACAATAAGGATACCAGCAATACCGAGGGAGATCTTGGACTCCACCTGAATAAAATACAAGGAGATGAGATTATAACATTTTACAAATGACTTTTAAAAAGAGCTTAGATATGTGGTTAAGGACTTAGAATGAATGTTTTCCTCCTTGTGCACAATCCTGTGTAAAATAAAGAACAATGACTGGTACCCACCAAAATGCGGTTACACTGGCTGACATGGCCCAGGGCCAGCGAGATGTAGAGAAACATCAAAGCGTAGCTGATAAGGACAGTGATCACATCACTACTACTTTCCCTGTTAATCTCATCTTCAATACTCCTCTCAGCAGAGAATGAGATAGATAAATTGGAGTTGTTGTAGTTTTTCATAAATTTGATAAATCTATGAAAGAAGAATAAGACCCAATATTGTAAATGGTGCATGTACAAATATTTTCATATATGAGCCAATACATAAACATAGCAATTATTGTTTATCCTAATGATGCTGCAGTTCAGGAATTACATTTGGTTCTAGCACTTCCATTCTTACCATGCTTCCAGGAATATTCAGCCATACGCTTATATGGAGCAGAGGTCACTCTAGTCTATGGCATTCTGAAACATATACTTACTCTTTCTCCCAGGCCCGGACCTTGTTTATCTTCTCGGTGTCATTGTGATAGTTATTCACCGGGAAGGTAATCACAAGTGCTGTAGCGTTGTTATAATTCTCTCCTGAAAAAGAACATCGGTATAAAATTTAGATCTGCAAAAAATAACATGTAATAATTCTGAATGCATTTGTTAGCCGTGTTTCTTAACCAGGGTTCCTCCGGAGGTTGCTTGGGGTTCCGTGAGCAATAAGCAATTTTTGACTTTCAAGTCATTTTAACAGATATTAATGATATTTTTGGCTATCTGAAACGGTAGAAGCCTTTCCTCTGGCCAGCAATGTAAGAGGCATTGTTTAACTGACCATAACACTAAAATAGCGGATACTGTGGATACAGTAATTAAAGTAGGGCTTCCCTGAAAGTTATTTCAAAGGGTTCCTACATGTTACAAAGGTCAAATAACACTGCTTTACACAGTACTTTTTCTCTGACATGTTGATTTCTGAACACAATGTTGATGTTGATTGATATGTTGATTTCTGAACACAAAAAACCTGTATAAACTTCCGTCAGTTGTCAGGTTTACACAAAATTTTGGTCTCCCATCAAGACCATATGAATTTGTTTAAAAATTGTTCTATAAAAGCTTTATTGTACAATACCCATGCGAAAACCATCAAACTAATAAATAGAAAAGGGGATGTAAACAAACAAAATAAGAATATGTAAGGCTCTTCCCAAAATAAGGAGTTTATCCATCTGAACAGCAGATTTATAAGACTTGTAAGGCAACCCTTTATACAATTTTAAAAAGACTTTGTTACTATACAAAATTTCTCAGGCAAACTATACCTGTAAAAGAACACAGGTCATAGTCACAACCTTTGCTGTGTCACCCTACTCTGCTCTTATGTCTGCTAAGGTCATGGAAACCAACACATTAGGTTTGCTGGATTTGTTATTTCCCATAGCCTTTACTGGTTCCTTCCAGTGATCTTTACCCAGGAACTGAACTTCTGTCTCCACAACAGACCACATTTCAGCAGAAGTCAGAATGCATTTTTTTCTGGATGCCTTCAGTGAAAAACTTTTGCATTATCATAGTAAGTGGTGTCTGTATCTTAATGACTAAACTACTTGGCTCATGGCAGAAGTAAAGCTGCGTACACACTTCCAATTTTTATCGTTCAAAATGAACGACGAACGAACGACGAACGATCGATTGGGCAAAAATCGTTCGTAAAAAAAGTAACCAACGACGCCGACAAACGAGGAAAGTCGTTGGAAATGAACGACCGGACCGGCGGATCGGATTGGACGACGATCGTTGACCATCGTTCGTGTGTACGATCGTTCATTGATCGTCCATGGTCTGAGCATGCGTGATGAACGAACGTTCGTTCACTTCCTGTCGTGCACGTCACTTCCTGTATCGCTCAAACGATCGCATCTATTGTGTGTACAATATCTACGAACGATCGTGTCGTTATCTGTATGTACAGGATCGGTGCTATACGATCGTTCGCAGATATCGTGCAGGATCGTTCGTCGTTCGTTTACCAACGATAATAATTGGAAGTGTGTACGTAGCTTAAGAGACCTTGCTAATCAGGCATACTCAAACTGATTGCTCAAAAATGACTATAAAAAGGTGGAAAAGACTGCAGAAAAATAAAAGACTCATTTGAGGATTATCAAACTAAAATCATAATTTCACTAGTTGTGGAGATAAACATTTAGTTAGATCTTGCCAACATTTTTTTAAATACTCACTTGTGCAATATAAATTAACAATGAATGAACAATGGATTAACCTTTTATGTATTAGGCTCATTACAATTAGGAGCAGACTACACTAGGAAAGCAAGGCATATAGAAGTGTGCCATTAGAAAGCATTCTTCATGCCTAAAATTAATAAACTAACATTTCGCAGTCTGCATCTGAAAAAGTTGCCCTGTTCTTCACACAGATATACTGCTTCATGTATGAATTTTGTCAGCCCCTGCTAGAATTAGGCAAAGATGTGCATACAATTCTCTTTTAAACACAAAATAGGGGAAAAAAATTGCCAACAAATGCCAAGGGGGGAAATAGTAGACAAATATATACAGAAGCCCAATCTGACATACCATCATAGCCTCCAAGAACAAGCCATGGAAAGATTGGGCCACCAAAAGTGCCCAGGCATGGATCATGAAGTGCAGAAGTGTCATTCAGAGAAGCTGGTGACCTGTGAATGAGATGATTATGTTCAAGACTAATGGTAAACTGCACCCTATATAGGATTAATAGATCTAGTTTATCATTACTTCACTTTTAATGAATACACAGATTGGCGGTAAGAACAATAAACAGATAAATATGAAATCCTGTTGAGATAATAAGGCTAAAATCAGCCATCAAAAAAAAAAAAAGTAACACTAGTTGTCCTCCCAAAACACACTTTGTCCTAAAGTTCCAATGTGCTGCTAGGCCACCCAGACTGAAAAAATATTTCTGGGATACCTGGTAGCAGATATGGGGCTTTTCCATTAACTGCTCCAAGTGATTAATTATGGGAAGGCAGACCGAATTTAATTGTGATCCTAACATAGATAAAGTTTGAAATTTGAGAGTGTGGCTTTAAGATATTAGGTATAAGTGGTCTTCCAAATCAGACAAATGTCACTAGAAAATTTTAAGGTTTACTGAACTCTTACTGTTCCTCCAATTGACAATCTGATCAAGAAATAAATAACAGAAATCTAAAATTGATAATGAAATTTTGGAAACCAACACAGAAGAAAATCAGATATCAATGCACACAGTATAAATTAAAGCAAACTTACTGCACACAGTATAGGAAGTGAGTGTGGTAATCCGCAATAACAAAGAACTCATCACTCACGCTGTGATTCAACACAGAATAGCTGTTCTGGAAATAGTTCAGGACACTGAGGATTGTACAGTTGTTATTGTATGGTGCCAGTGGAGCCAGGCAGATGTCCTTTAGCATCACAGTCTCATTATTGTAGCTGGCAGTTATGCTCTCAATGGAATTTTGTAACTCCAAAACCTGCAGAACAGCACAAAGAATGGTTAGTACAGCAGTTTCACAACGAAATAAAGATTAAGGGACTGCCTGACTGGAAATCATATATAATAAAGAGCCAGCAATACAGGGCATTTTTTCCTCTCTAATAGATTTTTTACAGATTTAGGCAAAAGTGACAGAATGATGAAAAATCCCGAAAACTGATCCAGGATTTTAAGCTTTTTTGGGCAAGGTCCCCTTCACCTTCCATATCACAGTTTGGACTGGATTTTCATGCAGGTTTTATTAATTTGTACCCCGCTATTATATAGCGCTTTATAAATACAAAATAAAATCATTTGTAATGATAAGAACATGGGGGTAGAAGTATTTGATCAATACTTATGCAGGGTTTCCTTTATTGCTGCACAATGGCTGCATCTTGCTGCTCATTCTCACAGTACAAGTCCATGATTTGGCCAACTTAAAGCGGAACTAAAATTAAAAAAAAAAAAATTCTGAACAGACAAGTTTTCTTTATTGCAAGGGGGACAGACTATGTCCCAATAATATAAACCGTTTTTTTAACTAAACTCTTCTCTCTTCACTCCATCCGAGGCATAGGAAATCCTTATCGGGCCCTTCTGTATGCACACAGGCGTTTATTCATTCCTGGCAGCCTGCTAAACTGGGATTATACATTGAGATACACATGCTCCGCTCTCTGTACATTATAGGAAAAAATTGCAAACAGGAAGGTAGGTTTGTTTTATTGAATAAGAGACATCTGTCTTTTGTGCTCCTTTAAACAAAGCACTTCCTGCCTGGCTAGTATCTTATCAAAGTAGCTGTATTGTTCAGATAAAGTAAGGCTACGTACACACATGCAATGGTTCTCGACCGATATCGGCCAAGAATCTGGAGTGTGTACGGCACTCGTCATCAACCGTCTAAACGACCGTCCTGGTGGATCCACGGGCGATGGACAACGAACGCTCTCCCCCTCCCCTTTCCATAAAGCAGAACTGTGCTGTATGTACAGTACTCCTTCATGCATTTTACAGTCGTAAGAAGGGATCATGAAAGATCCTTTCCAACGACAATTATTGTACGTGTGTACATAGCCTTACTGATTTAATATTAGGGACGAGGTCTGAATCCCTTCACAGAATCGTATTACAAGAAAACTTACAAAAAAATTACAAGAGAATGTTAAATTAGAAGCCGTGTACACAAAGCAAGAAACAGAAGCAAAGCAAATGTGGCCAATTGGAGAGATTTAGCTCAGATTAGGAGACAAATCAGACCTCTGCAGTGACATCACTGTTTCCACAGGGAGTGACAGTCCTTCTCCCCATGCTAGAATGGACAGGCTTTACTACTTAGGCTTTGACAGCAAATAAAAACTGAAAACTGCAAGACTTTACTCTTTTATTTGAACTCTAATTGTATGTGAAAAGTTTAATTGGACTTCAACTTCTACAAAGCAGAGCCACCAAGGAACTGGGCTAAACTGGCCTTGGTTTGCTTGACTGCAGAAATGATAAAAAGTTGTCCATTCTCCATTCTCGTAGGACACAACCAATGCTTGTAGCAGAAGGGGCTAATCTTGGGCTAGCCTATAGATTTTGTTTTGTTTGTTAATGCACTTGTTCTTTTCTAATATATTAGTGTTTAATCTACCAGTAGGCAGCAATGTAATCTGAAGGTACAAGTCTTCCCATGTCCCACAATTCAGGACAAAGAAAGAAATGACATACTATCATTTGAAGGCTCTGAAGCCATCTTTAAACAAGCCATAGCTAATCCACCACTGACCTGCCTCCCTCTTTAGCAACAGATTATTGAGTTGTGACATTGTAACATTAGCATATTGCTTGCTGGTAATCTATTTAACCCGATTCACAGGGATATGGATTAAAATCCAGTTTATACTAGTATATGTTAGGAACCTACAAAAACAATCCAGGACTGCAAATTTACCAAAGACAATGAAAATCCTAGTACTGATCAAGGAGTATGGCCATAAAGCAACAGAGAACAGAAATGCCAGAAGTTAAATTTAGCTTATTCCTCTTGCTTTATAAACAATTCCCACTATGTGCACCTTTTAGTTACCTGGGTGAGAATATCAAAGGTTAAAGGAGGCCCAAAAGGCACATCATCCCCGGATGGATATGGGGAGTAGATTTCTCCTGAGCTGTTAGGCGCAGTGATGATGAGCTGCTCTGTGCGGAAGAAGGGTCCAAAGTGTGTATCAAAATAATCCTTTTCTCTGCGTGCCTGACTGTGTGGGTCAGACCACAGTTCTACAGGGTCAGTAGTAATACGCATGAATTTTAGTCCAGTGCAACACACAGCAATCAAAGCCAGTGAACAGAAGATGACAATCCAAGGGTGTCGGACACAGAAAGAACCCCATTTGGTGAAAGCAACCCTCAGACAGTTCTCCAGGCGCTCCCCAATTCTGTCACAGCATGATGGTTCGCCTAAAATGTACATAAAGATAATCTCAGATATTGGCACAGTCTGGAAAGAGATTACACACACTATGTACAATGCAAATATCTTCTACAATACTGATTTTAACTTCAAACTCTATAGAGTCTACTATCCTCAACTGTTCTAGGAGAATCATATGACTGGAAGCACGACCATGTTAACAGTAATCTCTAGAAAGACAAATCTAATAATAAGTCTACTGTGCTATCCACGCAATGCTGCAATTGTGCTACTGGCCATTCATTTTATTGTAATGTGTTTTATAACTCACAACAAATAAATTCTAGTGGGCTTCTCGCATGTGGGTAAGGTTCTGGATCTGTGTTGTGTATTGATCTCTGCTTAAATTCTGACTAATCAATCCAAGACTGCAAAGACAGGTCTGAATCTGCATGAGGATTAAGATGGATTTTTAATATTTGAGTGGTAAGAAGGTACTTGTAGTGCCTAGGTGTTGTGGAATACCACCATGTATTAAAACAAATAAAACAAGGCACAACAGATCTCAACATGGTGCTCAAAATTTTAAAGCCTTTGGATTGCAACTCCTAACAGTAAACAAGCATTATCATAAATCCAGTAAAGCAAAGGCATGTATTTTCTCGGGACAGATTTATTTTAAATAAAGCCCTTACTGGGTATAGAGTCATTAAGCATTATTATAATGCAGAGCAGAAGAAGGTCCTGTTTTGTAAGAAATAAAATGCTGGGTAATTTAATAAAAAGCCACATGTGGTCATCCTACACATTATATCGGAGCACTACAGAACAGTATAAACCCATCATCATTACAGCAGTAATAAGTTTATATCATGACAAATATCTGAGTGGTAATTATAGGGAAATGTATTTGGATTTAACAGTCTGATGCACCTGGGAAAAAGCTAGTACCAAGCATACTAAACAGAACCCCTTTAGGTTTAGTACAATGTTTAGCTGCATCACTGGTTAGGAGTATTTCATGTAAAAGTAATTATAACACAAGCAATTAAGTCAAGAACTATTCACACCCAATTTAAACCAACTCCCATCCCCACCCTGCTGAACACAGAGCAATGTGCAACTAAATTTGTAGTTCAGCATTTGTCAGCAGTAAAAACACATCTGCATAGTACTGTTTACAATGTGGCTCTACGACATGCAAAACCATGAGACTAAGAATTAAACCCCCTTTACAATAATACAATATGCACTCCTCCTAACCCTTCTAAAAATTGCATACCTGATACAGTAGTGTAATTTACAGAATATGCCAGGGTGCTGTCAATCGGAGCATATTCAGAAACTATCCTCTTTTTTCTAGAGAAGAAAAATGACAAATAAGTGCTTTAATGTCACATTAAGAAATTCTAGTGGAAGGAGAGATGGAAAAACAAAAACACAAACATAAAAGACTAAATCCAATTAAATTTGTGTGATCACAGTTTAAGCAATCATCAATAAAACAAAAACATACACTTTCAAAGACATCTAAAAGCATCAGTGATCATACCGTCATTGTACTTTACATTTTCATACATACCTTATATAATAATATAATGAACAAAATAATCTTTATATTTTAAATTAAAGCGTCTTTCCATAAATACTGCATCTTCCAGATTCTAGATGAAAGCTTAAAAAAATAGTCCACCTAGAGGCAAAGCCTCTGCAAACAGGAAAATTATTTGCCACCCAAAGCATTTTCATACTTGCAGAAGTGATGTCTGGATGCTGAGTGACTGCTATAGACAACACATTGCTTTAATCACATATATTTAATAGATAGGGCCCACCATTCTTAAATCTCTCAGAGACCCTTTTATAATAAAATCTTGGTGTCCAAGTTCCTATTTGTCTTGGACAAGACAGTAAGGCCCACCATTCCTACAAAAATAACTTCCTGATGAAAACTAAAAAAAAAAAATAAAGTAATTAGCACAGCCCCTGAAATTCCATATTTAACTGAAACATCCTTGTTTTTTTGGTTAAAAATACTTTAAGTTAGAACTACCGAAACTAAAAAGGCCCACGGTTAGCAGAATGTATGTTAGGTGAAAAAAACCACAAGAAGCTGCTGAGCACATGTGGTTTGGTCATAGGGAAGAAGATTCACCACAAGTACTGACCTGTAACACCAAGCTCCAATGACAGCAGAGCAGAATAAAAGTAAAAATGCACCATAGGATATCCACATGATTACAACCATGGCATCAAAGCCAAAGAGAAGCCAGGGTTCTGGAGGAGGTGGAGGTACTGGTCTACTGCCACAGACCAGAGTACAGTCCTGACAACTGCAATGGGCACCATCTTCATCTACAGACTCATTGCATCCCTTTGTGGCATTGTTCATGGGAATCATCTGGTGTAATGGCTCATCTGGAAGGAAAAAAATACAATTCCTATGTTAATATCTCCATATCTATATTACTAAAACGCAATGTAAGGCTGCGTACACATGTCAGATGATTCCCGTCCGATCATCGTTTCAGGGCCAGTATCGCAGAATCTGGCATGTGTACACCAGGACGGATCCATGAACGAAAAACGACTGCGAAACAAGTGAAGGGGAGATAGCGCAGCTGGGTGTTGCTCTGTCATTCTCCCCCTGCCCTCTACATAGAGCAGAATGGTGCTGTATGTACAGTCCTCATTCACACATCGTTCAGTCTTTTGTCATTGGAAAGGATTGTGAAAGATCCTTTCCAACAACAGTTCTTTAGCATTCTTTAGTATGCAGCCTTAGTTATCGCTCTTTACAATTACTCCAATATTAATAATTACTCCATTTACTCCAAAAATAATAACCAAAATATTACCGCAGTTGTGGAAAAAAATTGTAACACTCAGCACCACGGCGGTCATTTGTATCACTTGGATAATAAATTCAAAATGACTGCCCAGGAACAAACACTATCCTCTACCCAACCTTGACCAACACCTTCTCACCCGCTAAGTACTGCGGAAACATTAGTGAACCTTCCAATCCCCCAGCCTGAGAATTTGGTATACTTTACCTGAGAAATAAGGTGTGATGGTGAAAGGAATCTGTCCGTTATCCTTGTTAAACATGTACTGAATCCAGTTGGTGGCATTGCAGTCTTTGGCTTCTCTTCCACACATCAATCCCAAAGCTTTAACGTTACTGGATGGAGCTTCTACATCCTTGCAGGCATTGTACATTGCTGAACAAAAGCAGACAGGATATGTGTAAGTTTTTACAAAAAAGCATGGATCACCTCAATGTTTACATTGCTTTAGGCATCACTCCAAAGTAGAAAAGAATGAGATGAATAACCTATTATCCCTTTTAAAAAAATTGGATAACAATGCATTCTCACCTTCTACAAATATGTTCTTTAATTGACGTTTGTGACAGGTACACACACTTTAACTTTTGATTTCCTTTGACATAAAAACCAGTATAGAACAAATAATGAAAGGTAGTATTAAAAGGAACAAGAAAAAAACAAAAAAAAAAAAAAAACTTAATGGCTTTTTACCACAGCAAATGCTTTGTAAAATCCACTTTACACATAGCTCTAACAAATCCTAACGTCCTTGTGTACAATCCTAGAGACATGCTTTGCTAATCTGACCGGACCAGCATGTCCTAAATTGTTGAAAAATGTTACTCACCATTTGAAAAACTTTCTCCAATGTAGTAATCCATGGTAATGATGCTTTTGTTCTCTTTGGTTACATCTGGCTTGATATAGTCTATGGTCCCAGTAACATTCAGAAACTCTGACTGACGAGGACTGCATGTCAGCTCACAGAACAAAGTCATTAAATTAAAAAAGCAGGAAGGACACCTGGAAGGCAAGATGTAGCAACTGAGAATTTTGTATATTTAGCAAAGATAAAACATTTTGGTCGCAATAGTCTCAAGCCTTTATACAAACACAAAGTACATAGATTTCTAGTGGTCTGCAATGTAAAACCTTACAAAATCAG
This sequence comes from Pyxicephalus adspersus, assembly GCF_032062135.1. Lineage (NCBI taxonomy): Eukaryota > Metazoa > Chordata > Amphibia > Anura > Pyxicephalidae > Pyxicephalus > Pyxicephalus adspersus. The sequence continues at coordinate 44,444,044 of NC_092862.1, read as the reverse complement.
AACAATATTATTTTTTTTTTATTATGTTTTCTTTAATCTAGAGCCTATGACTGCAAAAAGATCTGCACCTCTCTCCCACGTACAGAAATTCCAGATGAATGACAAACTGAGGGGAACTCTCTAGAATTCAGGGGTGGGCAAACTCGGCCCTTTAGGCCGGATACGGCCTAGCCAGTATTCCAGTCCGGCCTAACAGCCCCCCCAGTTATTTATTGTTGGATGCGGCCTCATTGAATTGTCGTGTTATCGAGAGTTCCTCGATATCATCGAGTTCTCACACAGTAACGCCAATTACTATGCCTAAAGAGCAAAAGAAATGCGCAGGTACCAGTCTCCAGAAGGTTGACCTCGAACATCATGTCTTCAACCCCGAATGGACTGACGAATTATTCTTTGTCCAAGGCAGCAACAAAGCCCTGTGTTTAGTGTGTAACGACACCAACAGCACTTTCAAGCGGTCGAATCTCAAGGGGCATTTTGATGCCAAGCACGCGCACACGTACAGAGACTTTTATTGACTTCTACCATCAGCTGCCACATGCTCAGTTTCCAATGTTGTTAGCCCGTGCCAAGCATGTGGTCGCAATGTTTGGCAGCACTTATTCGTGTGATTGTACTGTATTTTTAAATAAAAAAAAAAAAACGTTCCTTCGACACCTTGTTTATTCTGGCCTAGTGTGCATTCTTGACCTCCTGAAATGGCCTAGTAGTGCAAAATGTTTGCGGACCCATGCTCTAGATACATGAACAATGCAAAAACCAGTATTGCTCCTGCAGATTATGGCTGCCTCTCTTACTATTCAGAATGAAAACTAGATCATACCACAAAAAGGGAAGGGACATTATTAGCAACAATATCAAACCCCTAAAAAGCAAACTGCACAGTACAAGAATAAAAAATAAATGAACATGAGGGAAGTTAAAAATTTATCATACACAAGGAAGTATTTCCAAGTTACACTACTAATAATACTCCATGTAAGCTATAATTCCAGGAACATGCCTTGCCATTAAAACAGCTAGTGATGATGATCCAATGTTGGGTCATCCAATGATCTCACCCTTTTCCGCTACAGAATTAGAAGTCTTTAAATATTGAAGCCGCACATTTGTATATCAGTATGTTAAGATTATACAAAGTCCTGTGAATTAATCAGATCAGAAAAGGAGTAACTTCCAAATATAGAGACTTCAGTTAGTTTCAGAACTTGATTGACAAAAATACAAATACTGATAAAACAACTTTGATATAAAATTGAATTTCATCTGTATTGGGCTGTTTGCCATACTAAACATCCCCAATAATTGTGACCTTCCTACATACCTGGACAAAAATTGTAGAGGAAGCTGTAGGTTGTTGTTCAGAGTTTTGAGCTGTTGTATATCACAGCACACGCTGACATTGCCATAGTACAAGGATGGGCACAGTTGCTGCAGAAAACAAAATATAAACGTATATAATAAACATTATGCTTAAATGTAGCAACTAAAAACAAACACCATTAATTTCACAAGAACTTTAAATATATGCCACCATACTACACACATAAGACACAGCCTACACCACAGCAATCATAAGTATGAACGCATTTCTCAATGACACCATAAGCCTGATAACATTAATGGTTAGTTTGTTCGTTTATAATAACTGCAGCATTGAATTAGATGAGTGTGTGTACAACTGCACTAAATCCAGAAGGGATCAACACCGCTCGGTTTTCTTGGGAAGTAGGCTGGACATCTATAATTATTTAAGCAGCAGTCAAAATACCCCCTGTGGCCTTGGATCAGTATCTATATCAGATACCTTTCAAAATAATCTCCAAAAGGTACTGATCAAATGTGGAATATTAAAGTCATACTTCTAAAAAAAAAAATCACATACATATGCCAAAGAGGCAACTGTAAGACTGTACAGGCCATCTCAGAAGTTCTAAGTTCCCATGGACCTTAGATAGGCTTAAAAAGAAAGGATTCTACAGCACAGCATTATACTTGGAACAATAAAACGACACATTTTTTCCTGATAATCAGGAAATGTATTGACTCATGTAGTGTGCCAAAACAGGCAATACTATATTATTCAGACAAGGAATAAACAGAGAATCCCAGTATATATCCAAGGTAATGATTCTGGGACAAGGTTTAGAAAAATACTAAATATCCTACCTGTAGTAAGTCATGGCCCTCCTCAGGTAAGGGAATTGGAGGACCGAGGTATTCACAGTTGTACCGCTTGCCACCTTCTGCTTCACCACATTCCCCATACCAGACACAGTGCTGGGAAGAAACCTAAAAGTAAGAAGAAACACATTTTAATGACAGTTACAGCAAGTTTAGTTTAATTATTGGTAACATGTAGAGAATTGTTATTTATGGCGTGTATCATGTACTGAATGGTAAACTTCATACTACCTCTGTACATGTACAAGGCTTCGATGTGCTGACTAACTCACATATTATTCCTATAGGTGACACAGCAGCCCTATGCAACCAGAGCTGTAGATATATATATGTGTGCACACATGTACACCCATGAAAAGGATGAAAAACATACTTAAATTAATAAAAGAGAGAATGAAGAAGTTTCAATTGAATACATTGTTTTTTCTATAATGCAAGCTTCTCGGTAGTCATGCCAATCCAATTAACTTTTTTGAACATGAACAAAGAAATGTTCAGTTGATGTGGGCTTGTTTAAGGTCTCTAGAGCTGGACAGCTATTCAACTAACATCAAAATAACTGCAAGAGAAACCTCAAAAATATATTGTAAGCAAACTTATTGCCTTGGTATGTAATTTAATGCACCAAGGCAATTACTACTTATTTTAAAAAGTTATAGGACCCCAATACCCCAAATAGTTAAAACATGCCAGGGTACAATATGTCCAGCTTTAAAAAAAAAGTCATTACTGGCATAATTTGCTAATATTCTGCTTGTATAGGGTTACCATCCGGATTTTCTACCCGCATTCAGATATTGTATAAAAATACAAGTAGATGTACTGAAGTAACTTAATTAGGATTGTACGCTGTGAGAGCATGATCAACACATTTTCTTTGATCTCTGGCGACAACCAGATCCTCCAGATTTGGCCACACATCATCATCAGATCATCTAATGAGGAGTCATGGCTCCCAGCAGAATCTTGCTTCCTTCATTTAAAACTTCTAAAGTAATATGAGGAGCAAAACAGAAACTGTAACAAACAGTAGATTACATTTTTTTACACTTCTTCTTCCTCATGCTGAATACACTACAAAGAAAAACACAGCTACAGTCACAGAAATCTGTATGTGTCAGTAGTTAAATGCATTAGCTAATCACTTAAGAAGCATGACCCATGATGTGTGGCTCCATCAGTTACTTAGTTGATGACAAGGAAGTTTTGTATTTGTCTTGCTCACTAAACACAAAAGATGTCAAGGCTTTTCTGCAGCCAAGGGCTGAAACAAAAAAGTAATGTAAAAAGCACCAAGAAAAAGTTATAACAAATGATAGGATCAGAGAAGAACCAGTACACCAATTGATTAGTGAAAACCTGTACTGACCAACACTGAAGACCTTTTTTTCTGAAAACATGAGCTGTTCGGCTGTCTTGCAGATTCAACGTTTTTGATACTTTCTAAGTTGATTGCTCAGAAGTAGTATAGATATCAGTAATTTGCCTCTACAACATATTGAAGCCAGAGCCAGTGAGACAACTCACATATAGAAATCAGAAAAACATCAGATGCAGGGTTCTCCCCAGCCCCTTTTAGAAGGGCGCACCACCCAACACTTTTCAGTAACCACCCAGCTGTTTTTGGGTGGTTATTGAACAGCTGGGCTGTCACCTGGCTTAAAAGAATGCTTGGGCTGAACACAGACATGATACACTTACCCCATGAATTTCCTGCAGGCCAACAAGATGCCTTTTTACATTAATAAAGAAGTCCAGCAGGAAACAGGAGAACCAAAGATTGGTATAGAGCAAACACTGGAATTTGCATATAAATGTAGCTACTTGTATCTCTTTGTGTATTGAACTCTTTAAGATGTGATTTGTAATCAGTAGCCTCTCATTAATTAGTTCATCACAAGTTAAATTTGGATGGTGAAGGCTTCTGACACTGGTTAAACCTTCATGATGTGAGCAATACAACATTTCTATAAATGTGCATTGACTAAGAATTAGCGAAAACCTTGCAGTATGAGAAAATACAAAGAGCAACAGATGGAACCATATCTGTCAAAGTTATCAATTCCGCAGGACGAACATCTACAAAAAGAACAGTTTGAGGAAGTTGCAAACGTCCCTACAATCTCAGTCATTTTATTCTGAATTCTGAACCTGGTGGACCTGTAATGCTAAACTCTACAAAAAACAAACAATAAAGAGGAAACTTTACACATATATTGGTTCAGGTCCAATTATGGGTGAATACAATTAGAGATGCTCTAAATCCTGTGAATATACATGGAATGCAAACTATGCCACAAAATAAATGACCGCCTCAGACATGGGCATTATCTCCATAAGCCATCATGTCACTCTTGATAAGAGCTGTGTACTTTTGGACCCAAACGGCTGTCACTAGCAGGATTTTCAAGGCCTAATAAACCAATGTAAACACAGCCGTGAGGAGATAGAAAAACTGCATGGCCAGCAGCTACCTCTAAACCCCGTGCAGACGTCAGACAGACGTAAGAGGTTTGTCACTGGAAACAAACAGCACCACCGTTCTAGTCAATGGGGAGCGAGTGTGTAACATCCCACTGTGCTTTCCTCCATAGGAGTGTACAGTGGTCATTCAACAATCCAACATGGTGGTGACCTTGGGGGACCCCTGGACACGCATGACAAGCATAACGAATAAGGTAGAGAAGGGGTAAATATTCTGTAATATTTTTACTGCTGTCTATGTCCCTAGAAGTTCCTGCTGACCCTGTCACCTTGGATTTCTAAAAATGTTATGTAATTTCCAAAGCAAGAGGTGAGGGAAATTTTTTTCCATTTTGGATATCTGTTCCAGTGACAATTTAAAGGGAAATGTCACAGACTTGGGGAGATTTATTCCCGCTGCCTATGGGACAGAAAACCTAAGAGTGTTGGCAATAAACTACATGCCATATGATAACATGTACAGAAAGGAACTGAATGTGTACAGTTTTCTGCAAGATGATCATACGGGAAAAAACTTATATGACCTTTGGATTAGGAAAGGGTTAAAGGCTCCCTACACATAAACTTCCTCAAACTGGTGGTAGAGCAAACTAAGTAAGTAGTATAAGAGTTCACAGATATGTTCAGCAAGTTCAAGCAACATATCTGATCAGTTATGAACTTTGTGATTATAAACAACAACAACAACAATAATAAGTTATACTGTCAAATGTCACAATACTATAGCTTCTCATATGAATAAACAATTGTGAGGTCAAATCTGTCCAACAGAAGACATGACAGATTTTAAGGCCACACTACTGATGAGGCCAAGATGTACATGGACAGGATGGTAAAAGGTCTCAGCTCGACACAATCACCTGTAAATATGATCAACATATAATCTTACACATTTACTAGCTGATCAGTCAGATTAGTATTGTGTATGCACGTATGGAATAACTCCTATGGAATGTTAAGGAGCAGAGGGGTTATTTAGGAGCAAATAATACAGAGCATGTGACACTCAGAAGACCAGAAGAAGTGTGCAAGGCATTTCATTTCCTGCAGTCTGCATGAATAACAAGCTCCCTGTGCTTTTTGACTTGGTCATGTTCAGCAGAGGTCAACAGAAAAATTGATTGAGATGACTTCTTAGTTCAGAACTGTGGGCTAAAACAGAATGTTGTGAGGAATCGGAAATAGCATGTTGGTCGCACAACACCTGATGAGTACACATTCGATCTAGGAAAATGACTTAAAAATTCTAAATTTATCTGAAATATATATATTATATATATATGCATGTGTTTTCTTGGTGATGAAAATGATCTTTCATGATAGTTTCCAGTGACAGATGAATAAAATGAGCTCTGCACATAGCATTTGTTCTGTTCTACAGAGAGGGGAGGACAAGTGAACTGAACCCGACGTGCTTCCTTCCACTGACATACAAATAGATCATTCCAGATTCTCATTCAATAAATCAGCTGTAGTGTAGTGAATGATGATGGGCGACTGCTACACACGTCGAATTTTCCACCAACGATTATCTGAAGAATGCATGCAGCCTAAGTCCCAATCTGTTCTACCAAGCTACACTGAGCCACGCATACGCAGCACAGAAATTGGTCATTGCAACTTAGCCAATAAAGACGGCCCAAGCAGGTACCGTATTTTTTGCCATATAAGACGCACTTTTTCTTCCCCAAAACTTGGGGGGAAAAGTTAGTGCGTCCTATACGACAAATGTGTTAAAAAAATTATTTAAAATATTATACTCACCCGATACCCGATCCTGCGTGTGTCTCTGGCTGCAGCGTGTCTCTCTTCTCTCCTCTGCCAGCATCGTGTCTTCTGTCTGTAAAGCAAAGCGAAAGAAGCCGGCACAGCGCCACCTGCTGTTCCCTGTCCTAACTGCCGTACAATAGAAAAAAAGCACAGAGTGATCAGAAGGGGAATTTGAATGACAGAGTGATCATAAAGGGAGTTTGAATGACACAGAGTGATCAGAAAGGGAATTTGAAAGGTACAGAGTGATCAGAAAGGGAATTTGAATGGCACATGAGTGATCAGAAGGGGAATACCGGTATGAATGGCACATGAGTGATCAGAAGGGAAATAATCTTTCAGAATCTTTTTTCTAGATTTTCCTCCTTTAAAATTGGGTGCGTCTTATATTCCGGAGCGTCTTATACGGCGAAAAATATGGAAAATATTCTGTGTTTACTCATTTACATTGTCTCCTTTTACTTCTGTCTTTGGTTTCCAAAGCAAACAGTGTCTTTAAATACTAACACCCCCCAACCATGTCCTGGTTGTCCCAGATTCCTTTCCAGATATGCAAAAAGCATTTTTTTTAAAACCACAGTTTTACCAAAAGTTTTCCTGCCTCCATTCTCTCCAACTAAGTTAGTAGTGTGTGTTGTTTGGGGGAGAAATGGTTATGGGGATGTGTTCTAGATTAAAAGGTGTCTGGGGTGCACAAAATTTGTGGTGCCAATTTTTACAAGTATAGTATAATTACTTTTTCTTTATGACAACTTCACTTCAAGAATGCCATATGTATATTTGTCGTTCAATAAAATATTTCAAAATTGCAGATTGGAAAGCCTCTCTTCAGGGCTTTTCAGATAACTCTAGTAATGACAAACTATTAGGTTACATTTTTCCCTCATATGTATACCCACTTTACAGTTCCAGTGTGAAATTTACGGGTGCTGATGTATATTTATGTCTAGGCAAAATACCATTTAAAAAAACCTACACATTTAATAGACAGAAAAATACTTGTTGATCAAAAGAGACTATCAGAATTGTCAGGCCTGCCTGCTGGACTACAGAACTTCATATCTCCAGCTGAACCTGGAGAAGATAGAGGACCTGGACAATTGCTCAGTTTGCACCCTTTATAATCCGCCAATTTGTTGTTTCTTTCTGAGGAAAAGTCCTGGTTGCTCTTACTGCCATTGCTGACCACTAGGACAGGTGAAACAAAGATAAGCTTTTGCATAGAGGCATTAGAGGCATAGAGACCATAAAGTTGCGTTTATAGTTCAGAATTTTTCTGAAATTGGAAGTTATGTTGTAATTATGTGCGCTTATGATAAACGGCGGTAGAGGTGTTTTGCCTAACAATATCCAATTCTGTTTTCCCACTAGTCTAGACTGTACAAATATAAAGGCCAATTAAAAGGGAACTGAACGGCACTCCATTTTTTTCTACCCATGGGATTGGTACGATTACAAAAGAAGAATATTTGCTATGTAACAGGGAACATCTAAGAATATTAAATGTTCCTCAGTGGTACCAAGAAAAAGCTTTGTGTGGATTTCTCTGCGCCTACAGCCTCATAGCTGTATATCTGCAATGTAGGATCTCAGGCAATGCTGCTTCTTGTTGATAGTCTTTGCAGATTTCACTGTTCTCTTTGCTGGAGACTGGAAAACAAGGCAGCCAAGCCCTGCTTCTACCAAGATAGCCATCCCAACAAAGAAATACAGCACAGAGCAAGGGATAATAAATGCATCCTGGAGTAATATTAGCTGTAAGGAGACCAGAGGCAATACTGCTAACTAGGAATTTATTTTCTGCCTGCCTTTCAGAGTTTATAATTTTTTTAGAGAAGCCCCACATGGGACAATCCATTCAATTTGCAGCATTCTCCACCATTACTCCACCATTTTAGGGTGAGTGGGAAGAAACTGTAGGCGAGTGGTAGCCCCTGTGTTGTAACCCAACTTTTCAATAAGCACAGGAAAACAGCCAAGTGGTTACTAAAAATTGTCGGGTAATGTGCCCGGCTAAAAGGAGCTGGGTAGAACAGTGAATTTTAATCAAGGGCAGTTTTGTTTTATTTACAAACTTGTAACCCTTTTATATCTAATGTCTATACATTTAGACCACTAATCAGATACAGTTACCTACCCCTGAGGAAGCCCAATCTGGGTGAAAAGCGTTGGGAATGTATACGGAAAACCGGTCATGTAAAGCCATTCGTGTTAGCAATTACCTTGTCTAGTTTTGGTTCCCCACTTCTGTGAGTTTCAACAGAACAAGGGGATACACACTGAATATCGCTTATTTTATGATTGTATGTATGAAGTAATTGTGTATGAAACTAATACATAATATATTTGACCTCTAGCTTTTGAGCCTATTTGCAGTCCTTTATGTTACAGTTTTTTTTTAAACTACATAACTGTGCAAAGGGTTATGCTGAGGTTTAATGAACAACTCAAACTAAACCTGTCACAGACATGAGCAATTTGTGATAAGAAAAAAAAACAATAAACAGAGGTTACCTTCAGGGAAAACTGCATACATCTTCTCCCATCTATATCTAAAAATTTGTTTTGAAATGCAGGTTTTGGTAAAGATAACTTAGGTAAACTGTGACTTAGACATTTATAATATGTCGCAATAAAGGATTTATCTGGAGAAGATACTGGAGTTGTCCACTGTGCTAAATACCATTTCAAGGGCTGTTACACCTACAAGAGAACAGCAACAACATTGTACTTGAATATGACTTGTAAAGTTGTAAGTGGGCTAAGCCTTTTCTAAGTGTCTGGATTCACTGCAAAGGTCTCAGAAGGGAGCATAACCATGAAACCTAAATCTCTGCCACTATAACTCCAGAAATCGTGTGGCATCCAGAGTGGATTGAACAGAATGCTTCACATGCTAACAAAACAATCTTCATGAAATCACAAAGGGACAAATGATGTAGGAGCTCTGCTCTGTTGGGAGACAAAGAGTTTATTCACAGCCTTATTCATCCCATTCTTTATAAAAATGGCTGGGTGTCTGTATAAAATCATATTCAAAGGACTGACATTTCAAGACAACACATTAAAGACCTGACAACAGCTAAGATTTATTTTTGTAATAGAATCAATTTTGAAGGGAAGACAATAATACACTTATGACTTTCATTGCTCAGTACATAACAGCAGGATGATGTACACAATAAAACAGCAGTGTTCTACTATTTTAGGTAGGATATTTGCAGCTTGAACCAATTATAAAAAAAACTTAGTAACCACTATGGAGTCATCTGCATTGCTAGTACATCTATATAGAACTGCAGTGCAGTAAGTGGAGTAGGCATTGTGGATAAATTCATCTTCAAAATTCCCAACTTGTTTACTATGAGAGCAGATGTTTTCAGGCTTCTAAAATAAGCACAGGGCTTCAGTTTCTAAACTATACTTTATAGTCTTTGCCATGGAGGTAATCTGAGAATAAATACATTTGCAGCACAGGCAGCTAGAAAGGTTAGAAAAGATTTATTTATAAATAAAAGATTTATATAGCGCCAACGTATTATGCAGCGCTGATTACATGACACTTCTTCAGAGATGCAAAGCACAGGAGTTAGGCTGGATTAATACACAGATCTAGGACATCAAGATCTAACTATGAATACACATGTTGCCTATATTAAGCCTATACCGTGTTTAAGCCAGATATTTTTAAAAGCCGAGTGGGAAGAAGCTGTAGTCGGATGACAGCCCCTGTATCGTGACCAAACTCTTTAGTAACCAACCAAAAACAGCCGGGTGGTTACTAAAATGCGACGAATGGTGAGCCCGGATAAAAGGGGCCGGGGAGAAAACTGCAATGTTTTTTGCCTGAAGCTCAGCTGTAGGTATATGTATATAATTCAGTGTCTATAAACTGGGTACAAGTGCACTTTAAAAATATATTACCACCTATACTGGTACAGGTAACCATGAGGGATTGTGTAAAGAAATGTATCAACACCTAGTAAAAGTGATCACATGGGATCCACTTGTTCCTTTCTCAATAATTCCCAATATAAATTGGGCCACTTGTTCCTGGCCCTGGCCTCAAGAGTCTCACTTTCCACTTGCAAATTCAAACACCCCAAACCACAAGCTCAGAAATGGAATGTAAACCTAAGCTCCTGCCAATGTAAGCAGAAAGTTTATACATTTCGTAACATAGGACTCAAGTGGCCTTGTGATGAATGCAATAGCCTTCATATCCTCTGTATATGTTTTCAAAGGATTTTTTTTTCTACTGGGTAAGTGGTGAACAACACGAGGATCAGCACTCAAATTAGGAGACAATAATATAAATATCATAAACAATATACCCAAAAAGTTTCTTATTCTCTTAAAAGTCTTCAATGTGTAGCGATGATTATGTAGCATCCTGCAACTTATATTTATTTATTGTTCACCCTACACACAGCCTGCTGCTGTATTTAGCATTTTGTTATTACGTTTTCTGACCTAGAGGTATCACTGTGTAAGATTTGAGCATATACAAATATATATATATCTATAATAATATCAGGTTTAAACCAGAACGCTATTGTAAGCTCTTCGGGGCAGGGTCCTCTCCTCCTGTATCACTGTCTGTATTAGTCTGTCATTTGCAACCCCTATTTGTACAGTCATAATATGTTGGCGCTAAATAAATCTTGTTTAATAATAATAATAATAATAATAATAATAATAATAATACCTTAATGCATTCTAATTTACTATAAAAAATTTGGGGGATGCAGACAATGATTTGCAATTCACTAAAATGTGAGCAATGCAATCAGCTGATCTTAAAAGAAAAGCAAACTTTTTATTATTTCAGTAATAAAAGAAAAAGTATTTGCTGCCCAAACCAAGCTTTCTGTAATGAAATTCTAGTTCGCTACCTTCTGAAGAATGAAAGTAAGTTTACCATTGTTCAGGAAGGGTAACAAGATCTAATATTGCCTCTACTGTGACAAATACTTTGTTGTAGTTACTGTTTGTCTCATGAACTCTAGTGTATGTGATCTGGGCAATGAGTACGTACACATATTTAAAACGAAAAACAGAGCTGTATTTAAAATACATGCTATGTCCTGTTCTGCATGTGCCAACCCTGTTATGAAAACACACATCGGTCAAAAATTATTAAATAAAAATGATCAACCTAAAATTAAAATAACAAACCTGCGTTTGCTACAATGATTACCTTTAATTCAGAGATTCCCCTTCCCCCGTTATGCTATTATGTCACCAGATGTCCCCAGTCTGAAAACATCATTTTTCAGCCCACTTCCCCTAATCCCAGGTCATGCTGCCAAATCCCCAAGTGGACATGGAAAGGAGAATGGTGATAAACTAAACTTTGACTCTGCTTTCTGTTCCTATTTGAACACGATTGGATTTGCCCCTTCCGCTACTTTATATTCTGTACAAGAACTATAGGAGGCAGATACCAGATGAAATTCAGGTACATGGACTTGCCAGCACCCCAGCACCACATTTAATAAAAAGGGAAGCTCATGTAAAACAAAAAACATCACCCTCATCTTCCACAGACCTTTTTAACTTTATTTAACTATTTTACCTTTATGTTACTTTACCGTTTTGTTTTTTTACTTTTTACTTGCATATTGTTACATTTTATATGGCGGCAGGAAAACAGACTTGTTAGTTGCATTGAAGGTTTGCTATAAACTAAAGGAAAAGGAAAGCACCAAAATGCGTTATAAACACTGCACACAATTGTGTTGTATTAACATGCATTAAACGTAAGGTCTGTACTGAAAATCCACTCTTTAAGGGAATGAAACTTCTGCTATAATTACTGTATTGTGCTGGCAGTGAATAAAGTTCTGCTCATTACTGATGCATTCTGTATAGCCATTAATTATGTACAAGTGCAGATATTGGTCACTATGTGACAGACTTCTACTCCTCAGACCCGCTGATAATATCTGTTTATGTGCCTCTTTAATGCACAGGCAATGGCATGGACTGCAACCCCATCACATGCAGAGAGATGGATGGCAACACTGTGCCAACGTACATTGCACATGTCTGTGCCAAGAAACAAAAACACCTAGACTTTTCCTGACCCAAATTTTCCCTGGCTATGAAGAGGGTAAAGGGTGTTTGCTTGGAAAAAGCTTCCATAGATGTATTAGTCAACAAATAAAAAACTGTGACCAGGCACAAACACTGCTCTATGAATTACAAATAGTCAGCACTGACTGCTGGGCACATGACAGTCAGCTGAGGAGGACATATCCTATTTCTCACCAGCCTGAGGGTCAGAAGAAAGTGCTGCTGATATACCAAATGTGTGTTACTTACCCCATCTCCTAGATTGTAAGCTCTTCAGGGCAGAATCCTCTCCTCCTGTGTCACCGTCTGTATTAGTCTGTCATTTGCAATCCCTATTTAATGTACAGCACTGCGTAATATGTTGGCGCTATATAAATCCTGTTTAATAATAAAGATAGATAGATAGAAGCAACTAAGATACAACAAATAAAAAAATAAAAATGTATAATATATATGTACTATACATAAATATTTACCTTTTTATTTAAAATAAAATGAGGATAGAATAATAGAAACTATCATTGGAGATTTCTTTACATCATATGTCTGAGTTCATTACCAAGTGAGCTGAAACAAGGCAATGACGTTATAAAAGAATACCCTCAGATCTTGTATCAGGCTTGTCCCTGGTCGGGGGACCATAAGTAAGTGAAGTCAGAATTATTGTAACATCACCGAGCCCCACCACTGCTTCCTGTGAAGCTCACAGAACCTATATTTTTCTTCTACAAGCAGGATGAAAAATAAATCATCCCTTTTGAGCACTGCCAAGCTTTAAAGTTAAACTTTGTGCACAAAAACTTTCATTTAAATAATTTCAGTTTTTTCTGTATGTGTAGTTAGAGCAACTTCTCCTCACTTCCTGTCCTGTGACAACAAGTTTTACCTGACAGGAAGTGAAGGAATCTCGCTAATAAAAGTAAAACCATAAAACCAAATCTCATTCTTCTCAATTCTATTTAAAAGTTTTGGATACAAATATACTTTACCAAGTCACCAAGCAGCGTACACAACCTCCAGAATCGCCTCAGGCCAGCCAACAAACCACACATTCAATGCGTTATTCGGGTTTGGTTTATGTGATTTAAAGAATATTTAAAGATGAAAATGTCATCTATTACAGCCTACAATTCCCTTAATATAGTGCAAGAGAACACTTTGAGAAACAAAGGATCAAGCAGGCAGTTACAGGTAGTCCCTGAGTTAAGGACAACCGACATATGGATGACTCCTAGATACGAACAGGGCTTCCCTGCTCACTGTGTGCAGGACAGAGGCTTGATGGGGGTGGCGGTGGTTTGCATGACTTGCAGAAGAAATCTTTTATGAAAGTGGGTGATCTTAGGGGGGTGAGCTCTTTCTGAAAGCTCTTGTAACTCTTTAAGGACCAAGACAAACTCTGTAGTTATTTATTTTTGCATATCAAAGCTTGCTCCAGAAGGTAATCAATGTCTAGGCTCCATTAGGATTTTATTTTTGCTTTGTGATAAACTCACAGTGAGGATTTTATACAGTAACTGACACCTTGCTGCCTAATAATATGTTGAGACAAACATCTGTCCTAATTGCATTTAATAAAATAATGTACCTGTTCCAACATAGATACAAACTCAACTTAAGAACAAACCTATAGTCCCTATCGCGTAAATATACCCTGGGACTAAATGAATATCCACATCTTACAGTACATTGGTGTGGTGGTTAGTTGGAAGAATGGCTCTTATATTGCTGGCCAGTGGGAAGAACCATCGCCTTTACAGATAGCCAGCGTCTGAACTGAGGGGCACAATTTGTTCATTGTGCAAGAAATTCTGGTTGGGAAATAGTGACAACGTCACTCCTCCATTGATGCAGTGAAATAAGAGTACGGTCACTCCTGGACTGGGGGTAAAATATTGGTGAAGATCACCAGGTAAAAAGTAAATGAATGCAGCCCGTGTATTTAAAGCTATTAAGCGTCAATGTTGCATTATTGTTCGTGGTTTAGTTGCCTTCAGGCTTTTATGTTTTAAAACCGTATTGTGATGTTTTATATTCCAAGTAAAGCAGGATAAAAAAACATAAATTGTCCCTTTGTTTTAATGAAAAGGAATGAGCCCATCTCACAGGGAATACCATCAACGTCCTTGTAAAAGTTCACCTGAGTTTACACCTGTTAACTTTCAACTTGTACAGAATACACTGCCGTAGAATGCGAGTCATTTCTCTGTACAGCGCAGGTAACAAGCTGCACCCAGCACCATGAGGCTATGAATGTAAACATTGATATTAATCAAGAATGTAGATAAAGCCGTCAGACAGACAATCACACCGTCACAGCGTACAATACACAACATGCAATAAGTGGACATGTCTGTTCTCTCTCCAAGCTATGAGTACCATGGAAAATGGCAGCAAAAGCAATGCCCGTGGTATGTCTATGGAACTTGTAGCCTTTACATTTTAAAAATTCCTTTGTGTATTTAATGTACACTCAGCATACTTGCAGCTTGTGTTTATTAAAGTGGAACTAAAGTTAAAAATTGTGAGCAGGCAGGTTCTTTATGGTAGAAGAGACAAGTTGTGTCTCCACTGCAATAAAATAAACTTTCCTGCACTTTCTCTCTAATGTACACCGGGCTGCACATGGGAATCCTGGCATAGCTGGCTGCCGGGAATGAATGAACAAACTGCCTGCGGGAATGAATGAACAAACTGCCTGCGGGAATGAATGAACAAACTGCCTGCGGGAATGAATGAACAAACT